>NW_026459936.1:0-40693 GCF_021730395.1 Mercenaria mercenaria
AATCTAAATCATAATCTCATCGTTGATCATTTGCTTGAGATGTGCGCAAACTGAAATTGAATTTTGAAAAGAAACGTGACATTTACAAACCTAATTATTTTACTGCTTTCTGAATATTGTAATATTTACATTTTAGACAGAACAAGCCGCGTGCATTTTAGTATAATAAAATGGAGCATTACTTTATGAAACAAAAATCCATATATAGATGAAACACTATATATTGATGACTCTTTCTCATTAAGTTAAATTCTTGTAACAAAGACTGCATGTTTATGACATTTATCATTTACCTTTTTTGCAAGAAAATGTATATAAATGATAACTTTAACTGGTAATACCGTTTTCAAATTTAATTTCAGATATTGTATGTCAATAAAACCGAATTATCGAGTTTTCACCTTACCTTTAGTTTATTCGTATTATTTTCATAAATCATTATTTCATTTTATTATGTTTTTATCATCATTTATTCCTTCTACATTCACTGAAGGAAAATTAATTTCTTTCAATTCCATTGCACACACTTTTCATGGTCTAGCGGGAATCCCTACTGTGCTAATTGCACTTCCGTTAATTACTATTACACAATCGCTGATAAGAAGCAGATAAGTTGGGAGGTGATTTTGTGGACTGGGTCATTATCTGTCTCATATTGTTAGTTTGGGAAATGATTTCATAACGGGTTTGGAATAGCTGGAACATAATAAGCATAAAAATAAGCGTCTTTCTCGCTCTGTTTCCCTAACTTTCCATTCCCTTCCACCAGAGGTTCTCCAAAATCCTGAGGAACCATGGTAGACCTTTGGTATGCATGAATGTTAGTTTCATGATCTGTCACACTTAGAAGAATTTTTGTATTCAATTAAATAGTTTTTATATTGTTTACTTTGAAGAAATGAATCATGGTAAATGAAAAACTACTGTTATTTATTTTGCACCATTCTTCATTCACATAATAATACTTGGAACAATTGATACGTATTAGACCTTCCTGATAATACCAAGATAAATCAATACTGATATCAATAACTTATTCAAGGTCTTTAATTTAAAGGCCTAGATTTTGGCAGTGGGCCAAGGAATTTCTGTCTTCACCAGCACAGTTGGGGGCTAATGACCATCACAGTATGGTCCCAATAAACAAGGGTCATTGTTTATTGGAGAGTCAGTCTACCTTTCAAGTGTATCAGTTAGTGAGAAGGGGAAACAAAGTAATTTATTTTAAATTAATGAATAATTAATAACATTTAAAGTTATACTAGGTTTGTTTTTTTGGAATTTCTATGTAAAGAAAAATATTGTTGATCAAACACAGTAATAAAATAATGAGAAATTTATTTTCACAATAATAAAATAATGAGAAACTTTCTTAAAGAAATATGCAAGTTTTTATTTTTTTCAAATTCTGTCTGGAGAATTGTGATATTTCAGAAAAATGTGACTTTCACTCATCTAAAGCTGGCAGAATACTGTAGATAACATTTGTCTAAAATTGAAAACAGTATGTGCATTTCAAAGTTACAAAGCAAAGCATGAAAAAAGTCACTTTGGAACAAACTGAAAATGAAAATTGAGTATAGAACACAAGAATTTAATATTAATTTTTTTGTCAGCACAAAGAACTCATGAAGTTTTCACTATACTGTGTGTTTTTATTATCATTATTATTTTTCCATATCATTACTGTATCTTTTATCATCCTATATGTAATATAATAATAAAATAAATAATAACTATGATAATAATAATTATTATTATTATGATTATTTTATTATTATTATATAACATTTAAGTAATAGTTATTATCAAAATAATAATAATTATTATTATCATTCCACATTCACTGAAGAAAAATTAATTTCTTTCAACTCCACTGCACACATCTTCATGGTCTAGTTGGGGTCCCTGCTGTGCTAATTGCCCTCTAATCAGTTACGGTTACATAATCGCATGATAAGCAGCAGATAAGGATGGGAGTTGTATATTAGATTTGGGGGGGGAGGGTGGGGACACTTATATAGTAGTGAATCTAGGCCTTTAAAGCTAACATGAAGAGATGCACACTGTCTACCTTTATTTCGCGAGATCCAAACGAGAGTTTAATTACATGGTATTGCTCGGATGAATATAATGTCAATGTATGACTTTGTATAATGTCAAATGTGACACGAACATTTTAAATGTACTGATGGATTAAGTGATGACTGCACATCAGTGATTTATAGACAAAAGAAACTCGTGTATCCTGCGTTTGAATGTGAAACTGATGTGTATTAAGTTATAAAAACGTTGTTCTAAATATTTCTTTTTAATCTGAATCTTACTGTAAAGTGGCATCTTGTAGTTCCGAAAGAAAAGGTTAAATTTTAAGATATAAGATTGTACATTGAATGCAGAATTTGGTGGTACGGACAAGCACTACCCTAGGACAAGGCTAAATCTGACCAGGGTTGACAAAATCTCCCAATCCCCATAACTTATTTTATAGTATCCAAATTATCCGTGACTTCACTCCGTTAAAATAATTATATTGATCATATCTTAACTTGTCATTTGAACCCGATTGTTTAAAATAAGCAAGGTGTGTCATTAAAAAAATGGTATTCTCCGTTTTTTGTACCAAAATTTATACTAGAATGCTTTATTTTATTAACTCATGTAAATAATGTTTTAAATTACTTTAACACTACATCTAGAATTTAGTATCTATTCGATGCAGTTTCCATAATTATATTCAACGCATCGGCGTATATTTACAGAAATGTAGACATTAGTCCCACTTATAATGCTTAAGTTCCGCCTTGTTGCAATTTTTCACTCTGTTACGCATAAACACTCCTTTATAATTTTTCTTCAATACTAACACTTTTTACGGTTCTAACCTTAGAAAGTCAATCGAGAGGAGCTGTGGTCTAGTGGTTAATGTGTCCGGCGCTCAACCAGGAGCTTATGGGTTCGAAACCACCGATGTCACCTTCATTTTTCTCATGAAGTTTTTCATCTAATATTTGCGCAAAGCGAGGTGGCGATCTGCAAGTTATTCAAAATCACTGGTGTCTGAGGACGTATATTTTCAAATACAGAAAAGTACGCGAATTGCTTATAAATAATAAAATCTGTAAATTAAAGATCCTTTGTAAGCAAAGAATGCAACCAAGAAAAATAATAGCAGACTCGGTTTGACTGAATGCTTATGAAAGGTAATGTAATGTGCATCACCTCTTACCACCGTCTTGAGCGGAACTCTGTCATAAACACTAAATCGTGTATCTGGTGATCTACACTGCTACACTGTGATTTACCTTTTGTCACATCACCGAGATAACAACACTAATTTAAATGTCAAGGCACGCGGACATGTAGACTAGCCACTAGACTGATAATAATATATTTCTACATTTTTCGTTTTTTGATGAATTAAATTTCATACAGACAAAAGCCAGTCTATTTTAGAGATTTTCACAGAGGAATATGTTGAAATTATAATATTGGACATAGGATATAGACTGGCTCAGTTCACTACATTTAATCATAAAAATGTAAAAAAAAAGATATATAGTCTAGGAGCTAGTCTAGCGGACATGTTGCGGAATCTAGTGACAGATTTGCGTGCGTGGATGCGTGTGCGCTGATTTAAAGTCGCCTGGTTTTGCCATAAGACGGATAGATATTTTGTGTGTCATTTAGAAGCACACATGCAAACCATGTGGCAGGTACCATCAACCGGTTCGTAGGCGTGTATAGAAACTTTCAGAATTTGAAATAATGCTTTTGAAGTACCGTAGGCTTTACATTGTTGTGTTTTTGTTTGATATAGTAGACGCAACTTACCTCTGTATTATAATACATAATGAGGCACAACCTATTATTGAAAGGAGTGCATTGTATACAAACTAACTGTCTATAAATTTACATGGATACCCTAAGCACCCGTTATTTATACTAATGAAATAATCGATATGAATAATCAGCCTAAGGTCAACCATCGCGGTCAAGTCGCGACTACTATATCACCATGTAATTTACAAAAACTATTATAGTTACTTATTTACAAATTAATGTATTCATACACATTTATAGGCGTATTGTTGTTTATTGTCCGCATATGTACGTCTCATGGGCTTTTTAGCGTAATGTATTTTTTATAAATTATGAAATACTATACACTTACTAATAGGTCAAGTTATTTGTCAAAACTATTGCCCTGTGATTCATTTAAAAAGTTGTCATTATATATTTAAAACCCATGTATAAGCTAAAAGAAGATTGATATATTAAGAGTGAATTTTGAACATGAAGAATTTCATATTTCAGAACTCTCATCCGTTATTTTTCTTTTATATCAGCCAAACTATAATACCGGTAGATTAGAACAAAACTTTGACACCCTGATTAATAATTAATTAAATTGACCATTTAGCAACGAAAAAGTGAAGTCATAAAATTATGTAACCTAGTGCTTAATAAAAAGGTACTGACTGAAAGGCGAACAGTGCAGATCATGAACACACTTCATGGATGTGCAGGCAGATCTGATCTGCACTGGTCGCAAAGGTAGAATCACTTACGTCCAGAAGGCAAAGATTGAATTATTTAGATAGCAAATTACTATGAACAATATTAATATAACGCGTCTAATACAATGTCACTTTAACAAACTCATAATTATTTTCCCATTACTATACATAGGCAAATTAAAGATCGAGTGAGATTTATCTCTCTATCTTTCTTCTTTAATTAACTAGCGACCTAAGATATGTATTAATTTATATTTATATTTAACATATTTAAATTCTTGAGAAACACCAGGTTAATAAAAGTATATGATTCTTTAAGAAAAGCCATACATTTCAATAACAAATTCTAATACGTTTTTCTCGCTATTACTAAAACAACTTTTCACTGAATATGCACTTGGTTTTGCGAAGTTTCATCATACATCATAACATGAAACGGTAATGGCAAGCATAACTTACTACCCTCTATACTCTCGGCATGACATGCCCTAGGTCTAACTAAAAAAAGAATTTTACTGCCTCCAGCCACGTAGAATTTCCGGTGACAGATTGTCGGTGTTCTACGAAGATCTATCTTATCTTACCACCTACTGCGAAACTAGACAGTCTTCTTCGCAAATCGGATTCTAAATATACACAAATGTATCTAAACGTATTTTAAACTTTTTTTTTCAATTTTGGTGCATTTAGCTACGCATAAAAAAAAAACAACAAAAAAAAAACAAGGTAATCATTAACATTCAGTGTTCAAAATTACATTCATCGAAATTGTTCACTATTGCCATTCGCGAAAGAATATTTCCACCCCCTCGGACAAAATCCTATCCCATGCACAATTTTATCAAGACGTGGAAAATCCCCGCTTTGATTCAGTTCAACAAAATCTCTGAACAGATTATTGTAAACATAAAAAATGATATGATCAACATAGAATTTTAAACGGAGGGGGAGGGGGGGCGGGTGTGGGGGGGGGAGGGGGGTCCCTTGCGAAAATATTTTGATATGCTGTTCACTCAGATAAAGATGTTTTGATCTTACCTTTAAAATACAAAAAAAAATCTATTTATTTTGTGTTTTACTAATTTTACCCATTTTGTTGTTTTTCAATTAATATGAAATAAGGTGCTGCCAATCCGACGGAATTTCTTTCTCTATAATTTGTTATATCTGATATTTTCAGTAAGTCTGACGTGTTTTCTCTTGTTACGCGGAAAATAAGGGAAAATGCATATCTTTTTAAAATATGTCTACATGTATTTAAATAAACGCAATCATTTCGTCGAACGTGTCCAGACCAGACTAACGATGGAAAATAGTGTTGACGAGTAAAATGTAATAGTGGGTGCTCTGAACCTAGTCCCAAAATGCACCGACGCCGCCGTTAACATGGTAATATTTAAAACTGTCCAGGATGCCCCCTTTCATACAAGTACACCTAGCCTGGCCCCTGGCTGCATGGTTATTTTTTTATATAAATACTGGAAACATTTTATAAAAAAAATGTAAGCCTCTAAAATAGCACAATTTTATCTGAAGGCTGACTCATGTTTGGAGCCAGGGGCAATAAAAATGTCAATGTAGAAACAACCTGCTGGAGTTACTTTCCCTCTTATTGAAGATAATAAGAACAAACATAGGGACGGGAGCCAGTCTAATGTACATCTACTCTCCACGCTACACGCCTCGACGATCATACTTTTTGTCGTTAATTTGTTTCTCTAACAAAAATATCTGAATCAAGGAGTGCAAAGTTGGAAATGGGCTTCCTTGATCATGTTGATTAGAATTTGATAAAAATGACAAATTTATTGCAAAACAAAACATATTTTCAATATTTTCGATGTATTTTATTTACGAGCTGCATATCCATACGTAGTCCAAAGATTGCTAATTTCTAGCTGTCAGTGGTAAAATCAAACATATTCAAGAGTTTAAATGTGTAATTTGTATGAAGGTCATAATATAAAAGAAAAATATGACTATAGGCTACGATCGAAATCATTGAAAAACTTTAAACAACAATAAAGGGAGCTAATAAAATAGCAATAAATTATTCAAATAAGAAATATAAGAGCCTATATAAATTATATTTGATCGCAAAATATAAATTATAATTTAAAGTCAGAATATAAACAGAAAACGATAATAAAGAATCATAACATTAAAGCTACAGAAAATTTGTAAACAGGTTGGTATATATTAACATTACAAGTACTGGTCGCTGGTGTTCGCTCATATGGAATTACCCGGTGGCGAGGGTAAATATATTTGTTGCTAATTTCATCGCTAGTATAATGCACGATATTTAACCGGGGAAATTCTAGAAAATATCATGTCATAGTCTTTCAATTACATTAGAAACAAACACAGTTGATAAAAGACTGAAATTGCCAATACTGCGATTAGTTCGGATGAAATGTGTTGCCACACCACTATCATAGGAAGAATCGCTGAAACGTATGACTGTTTATACGTTTAGATTTCAAACATATTACAAAAGATAACTACAAAGTAATAAAGTGTACACGCTGGCTGGGCTACAACTCGAAGTAAATGTGTACGTTACCAGAGGTAAGTATAAATATATTACATTTACTATTTATCGAAACCATCTAGCAATGTAATAAAGTAAGTGGCACAGAACCCTAAGGGTGGCAAGATACTACACTAAGGTATCCGGTAGGTAAGTATTTAACTTACGCAGGTAAGTATTTCTACCATAGGTATATAAGGTAAGTAAGGTAAGTACACATAATGCTGTTACCAATATTATTACCTTTAACAGTGTCGAACATGACTCAACCCTAAACAAGGTTATCAAGGTTATCATAGATAAACTAGCTATGCTAAGGTTCGACAGTCTACAAACTAATACATACCGTACCTATACAATAAGGCAATCACATATTCACTCATACCTTTAAAAATAAATACATTAAAACAACAAAAGGCTGGTATCACTGAGGTCCGAAGTTGTTATGTCGGCTGACTATCATGTAGCTGTCATCCATTTGGGCTTCTGTCTCTTCCTGGCTTGCCTGGATGGTTTCGAGAGTCCCACATCTCCTGGATTACGTCTCATAGGTATGACATATGGACGGGTGGAACTATCACTCCCCTGATCTACACCATCGTTATCATCATTCTCTTGTAAGGAAACGTCATCTGGTGTCGATTCTTCTTCGGAATTTCTGTCATCATTGATTTTTTCACCAAGACTATCATGACGATCCTGGTCCGGCTGTTCTATGTCAGGCCCATCTGTGAGGGTCATAAACGGAAGAAGGAGGTTTCGATGTAAAGTCCGAGACTTCTTAAATCGTGCGCCTTCCCGTTTGACCTCATAGACGGGCATGTCTTCTATAGGCTGGCGAAGAACAATGTATGGAGTATGTTCCCATTTGTCGGCAAGTTTCTGTTTACCGCGGATAGAGACGTTTCGAACAAGAACACGATCTCCCGGGTATAGGACAGAACTGCGTGCCTTTCTGTCGTAATGGGTCTTGTTTGTTGATGACGTTTTTGAGGCGATTTGACGGGCCTTTGCGTAGGCAGAGCGGAGACGATCGTGAAGCTTAACCACATACTCCGAATGTATGCTTGAAGACAAAGTGTCTGTAGGAAGCCCTAGAAAAGCATCAATGGCGAGTCTAGGATGCCTGCCAAACATGAGGAAGTAAGGGGAAAATCCGATACTTTCGTGCCGTGTGGCGTTGTAGGCATGCACTAGACTCGGAACGTGAGCCTTCCAGTCCGACTTTTGATGCTCCTCTAGGGTACCAAGCATCTTGAGCAATGTCTGGTTAAACCTCTCGACCATTCCGTTGCCCATAGCGTGATAAGGCGTGGTCCTGGTCTTTTCTACGCCAGCAAGACTGCAAAGTTCCTTGATTAGGGCCGATTCAAAGTTTTGTCCCTGGTCACTGTGTATTCTGCCCGGAAATCCATAATGAACAACAAAGTTGTCAAATAGAATCCGAGCAGTTGTCTTTGCTGTCTGGTTGCGAGTAGGATATGCTTGCGCATATCTACTGAAATGGTCAGTTAAAACCAGGATGTTTTCAAATCCTCCCTTGGACCGTTCTAAGGACAAATAGTCTATGCAGACTATGTCCATAGGTGCCATTGACTGGATAGGTGTCAGCTCAGCTGTGGTAGCGAGAGACTTCCGACGAATGCAGCGGTTGCATTTTCGGACACTGTCTGCAATGAATGTGTCCATTCCTGGCCAGTAGAACCGTTCTTTAAATAACGATGTTGTCCGATCGCGACCCTGATGACCAAGGTCGTCATGTAAATCTCTGAAGATTTCTGATCGGAGGGCTTCAGGAAGGACTAGTTGCAGACGATCTTCACCTGACACGGATGATTTTCTGTAAAGGACATCTTGGAGGAGAACCAGGTGAGGCCATTCACGCAGATAAGCAGAAAGTCTACGGTCAATCGGCTGAGCCGGTTTTGTGCCGCTTCTTATGCTTTCTACTATTTTGTAAATGACTGGATCCTGGGCCTGAGCTTTTCTCCAGTCTTTTGAAGACAAGCTTTGTGACCTCAAGATGTCATCTGAGATAATGGTGTCATCCCTTTTATCTGGTTTGTCAGGGTCCTTAACTGTGTCTACTAGAGGTGTAGTGTCAACTGTTGCTGCATTTGTGACTGCTTGTATGACGTCACGAGGGATAAGCCTACTTAGTCTATCTGCGTCCGAATGGTTTATTCCTTTTCGGTATCTGGCGGTGTAATTATAGTTGGCCAGGGCAGCAAGCCATCTGTGGCCCATAGCATCAAGCTTCGCTGTAGTGTTCACATAAGTGAGAGGGTTATTATCAGTCACAACCTCAAATTTCGCGCCATACAAGTAGTCGTGAAACTTTTCAGTTACCGCCCACTTGAGAGCGAGAAATTCGAGTTTATGAGCTGGATAATTCCTCTCACTTTGCTTCAGGCTCCGGCTTGCATAGGCAATGACTCGGTTCTTGTCTCCCTGCTTTTGGTACAATACACCTCCAAGTCCTAATGAGGAAGCATCTACATGGACTGTAAACGGCTTTGAGTAGTCGGCATATCCAAGAACAGGTGGATTTGTTAACTGTTCCTTAATGCTTTCAAAAGCCCGTTGCTGTGGCTCCTCCCATCGAAATACAGACCGTTTGATCTTCTTTAGAGGATCCTTTTTCTGTTTCTTGGTTGGATGACCTATCAGTAGATCATTCAGAGGTCTGGCCAAGGCAGCAAATCCTCTGATAAACCGCCTATAATATCCGGCGAAACCAAGAAACTGACGAACCTGTTCGATAGACTTGGGAGTAGGCCAATTCTTTACGGCTTCTGTTTTCGTAGGGTCTGCCTTTATCCCTTCTTCGGAAACTACATGTCCCAGGTAGGTTGTCTCTTTCCGGAAAAATTCACATTTCGAAGGTTTGATTTTTAGATTGAAATCAGCCAAACGTTCAAAAACTGCGTCGAGGCGATCGAGGTGGGATTCAATGTCCTTGCTGAAGATAATGATATCGTCGAGGTAGATAAGGCAGTCTCTCAGATTGAGGTCTCCCATACAGCGTTCCATGAGTCGCTGGAAAGTGGCGGGGGCGTTGCAAAGGCCAAAAGGCATCCTGTTTGCCTCATAAAAGCCAAGACCGCCAACCTGGAAAGCTGTTTTCTCCTTATCTTCCTCTTCGAGCTCCACCTGCCAATATCCAGACTTCAAATCTAATTTTGAAAAGTACTTTGCCCCAGAAAGCATATGAAGAGTATCTTCTATTCGAGGAATCCCATAAGCATCCTTCTTTGTCCTAGAATTTAATGTGCGGAAATCCAGGCAAAAGCGGATTGTACTGTCCTTCTTCCGTACAATCACAACATTGGAAGACCAAGGGCTTTTAGATGGTCGAATAGCGCCAATATCTAGCATCTCTTCATATTCTATCCTTTCTATATTAGTCCACCGCTGCCTCTCCTGTTCCTCTTTCCTTTCCTTTTCCTGTTGCAAGATCCTTTCTCTTGCCTTATCTCTTAATATCCTTCTCAATTCACGTTCACTAAGAGCTTCCGCCATAGTTATGTTTTGCGTTTCAGCTCAAATTCCAAGAATCACAGAGAAATAAATCACTTCACAATTACTGACACTTTTCCAAATTATAGTGTCCAATATACTACACCATACTTTAAAACACCTTATTAAAATATATCACACTGACTTATCTTATATAGAACACTTCGCACAAACATGCAGAACACAGATTAAATATAATTCACAGTATCTGGTACTATATTTCAAATTCTAAAGTGTCCAAAATAGCACCGCATACAATTCTAAAATGCCTTATCAAACACTCTGATAGAATAATACTCTTCACAGAATTATTACTTAGATCAGACTGTGTTACTACTTACTAATACTGGTTAATACCTCTGACAATAAATACACACCAACAACAAAACACATTCCAATATATATTTATCTATAGGCAACACGAAAAAAAAACTAAAAAAAAATATATCCCTGTCTGAGATTCGATCCTACAACCTCTGAGTTACGAAGTGCCTACCACTACCACTAAGCTACCGCGCCTGTTAATACTCGTACTACGTTAACAGCTACTGTACAAAAGACTCGCGCTTGTGCACTTGATTTTTTTCCGATACTAAAAATCACGGCGAAAACGCAAGAACAATTTCGTAAAGTATTTGTTTAGTTTACAGATATTTTAATCTGAAACTAAAAGAAAACGCCGAGATAATGTAAATTAGTATTTTCCGAACACTAATTTACTCAACTTGCGAAAAATAACGTGTCCCGTACCTTGCAAGGCTTTTGTATTTTGCACTGTTTTATATCGTTTCAACTGCAAATTCTATTTTGAAAACGCAAATGAAACAATAAAAATTTATTATTGCTACAGAGTACCTATAATTTCTTTGTGCAATAAAATCGCAAAAAGAAATTATCAAGTATTCACAAAATGATTAACCCGGATGAAAAAAAAAAAGGTTGTCTTGTGTAGGGCTCGATCCGTGAAACTTCAGATCTGTGGGCTAACGCTCTAACCACTGTACTACAGAGGCGTCATTACTATGACATCGTTAATTATCTAACAGTATAAGAAGACAGACTGAATAGGGTTTGGAAAGGGGAATTAATTAGATGTTAGTTTTGTGCAGGTGCCAAAAAACTAAGTTTTATTAAGGGATAACTTGAAGTTATCTATACTGGCCGTATAGATAACTGCAAATAAGTAAATATCCTAGATATTTATTATCATATATATTATGATACACAAACGTAACTATATAATCCAATGTCAAGATATCAAGTGCCATCAAAAAATATATAAAATATTATACATAAGGTTAAAATACATGTATATATGGTAATGACGTAACAAATCTAGGCTTTGTGTACAGATTCCACGTAAACAGGTAAGTATATGAAAAATAGCTTATGTTTGAGCCATATTACTAACTTAAACTCTTAAATGATACTTTATGGTTAACAGAATGTAACAAAAGTATAACTAACCTGCAAATAAGTAAATATCCTAGATATTTATTATCATATATATTATGATACACAAACGTAACTATATAATCCAATGTCAAGATATCAAGTGCAATGGAGCATCGCACAATATACTCGAACATCGGAGACTTAGTTACGGGTGACAGGTTAGTAATTGTTAGTACAGGCAGAAGTAGAGGTAAGTATATAGGGCAATAACGGGACTCTTGGTCAAGGTCAAGAATGAATAACAGGTAGTACATCTGATATTTAGAGTTCATATTTTATTCAATAGATTCAAATACAATGTGACAACAATTACAAGGCCAAAAGAAATAAAACGCGTTTCGCGTCCTATGACAAAACCGCGATGGTACGATGATTATAACGCGATGGCACGATGGTGAAAATCATCGTGCCATCGCATCATCGCGTTTCCGACATCGTACCATCGTGCATCACGGTTTAGTATAACAATTTTCCAAACGGAAAACCGTAGTTTCTACTATCCTGTTTGCTGGAACGAGCGCGGGCGGTGTAGAGGGCAGTGCCGAATATCAAGACTTGACAAGATAGTCTTATAATATAAACTGTTGGACTGTCTTGATTTCTGATGAAGAGATAAAAGTTAAAAGTAGAAATAATGTGTTGTCTTGGTAATGTGTTCTCATTATTTACCTTAAAACTATCATCGTACTGTCGCGCTTCGCCATCGTACCGTCGTACATTTGCGTTCGTAGGGAGCTGGCGCTTGCCCTATCGCAACACCGTAAAAACACCTGGGCTTTAGCACGACATGTCAGCTTTACATCTAGTACGAACAAATATTTGAACTCAGAAAAAATCACAAACCGTCACGGAGTAAGGTTTCGTGGAGATTTTTTAAACTTCGTCAAATCGTTCAAAGGTCATTTTTAATGGTGTCTGAAAGTGTCATTATATGCCCCGGTTGTAGGGTATTTCCGCATTTGAGCTGCAGACCTAAAAATTTTAGAAATATTTCAAGTAATAAATACTGATTCTACAGAAGCGTGAAGGGGTCATCAGACGCTAATACGTTTTACTACGATACGTTACCATAGCGGAAAGGATATACACTTTATTAATTTATTTTTTCAACATTTATCATATATATAAAAACTCAAAAGTATCATAAAGAAAGAATGTATATAAATAACGATATCGTAGTAAAAAAGTAGTTCTTTTTGCAAAATTGTATATACACTGGTATGGTGGTATGCATATTCACAAATATATATTATTATACCTCACATAAATGTCCAATGCAAATTTCACATTAGTTTAACTTGAATAATATATCATAGTCCCCAGTATATTTATAACTCATGCGCAAAATCGTTATTTTCAATTTCTGCGCAGGTGATATGATCCATAATTTCATATCACATGCGCAACAGCATTATTTCATTTTTCTGCGCACGTGATATTATTTTTGAGATTTATACTTTCGCATTGATTAAAAGACTGAGTCGATAAAATTTCAGACGAGGCGCTTATATAATTATACTTTAAGATTAAATTACCCTTTTCTGATGCTCTTGTATATTTCGTTTAGAAAAAAATGTTATCACCGTTTTTTGAATGTTACTGATTGACGCACTGTTGAAATAATAAATAATTTGAATAAATATAGGAGTCAGCGATATGTAAACGTCTCGGCTAAATCTATAAAAAAAAATCTTATTACACAGCAAGTCGCCACAAGTCAAGACTCTTTAATTTTGTCTTCATTATTTTGTTTGTAATTACTTTTTAATGTTAAATAAATAATTATGTTGATTTTCCATTAATTGTTTTGAGCTTTATAAGATTTCGGTATAATAAAATAAATATTGCATTCCAGAGAGGATGATATGAAAAATGTTCACCCCTTGAAATATGAATATAAAACCGCGACTGGCGCCTCAGTCGATATTCATATATCTCGTGGTGAACATTTTTCATATCACCCTCTCAGGAATGCAATATTTATATAATATCGTTTTGTCCTATTTGTGATCCTAACACGTTTCGCTTTAATAAAAAACCAAGCTACAATTTTGGCATAAGACTGATAAATATAAAAGGTATGTGTTCGTTAAAATACACAAAAATGATAGATAAATAATTCTTAATTAGATAATGCGAAACCTTTAAAACTTTATTTTGAAGTTGTCATACAGTTGTTAGTATCTTTTTTACTAAGACGTCCATACCTCAGTTGTAGAATGTAAGCACTTAATAAAGGGACCTAATATTCAGATGGAATTTTAAACTGAATTTAATTTAGTAAATTGTCATCTGAGCAAAAAAGAAACTATTTAAAAATAAATAAGATATATATGAAATCAGAAAGTATTAAATTTCAATACGTTAAAGGCATATAAAACACTGTATGTGTCTGTATAAATATCTAGTATAATTAATACTTCAGAATACAGTTTTTCTGAGTGAAGAATTCATGTTCTAATATTAGTAATTGGCGTTCAGGAAAGTCCCTTTGAGAAATCCCTCCATCTTATCAAGCACTGAGCCAATCTTACAAAACAATACAGTAACTATGATACCTACACGGTATCACTTATTTAATTGCATGCAGGTCAATAAAAACTATTGCCCAATAGTATACACTAATTGAACGACTTGTCCGCGGGTAAGCGGTAAAAACTACTACGGCCCGATATGGTGCACTGCATGTATCAGTTACCGGTTAATAGTTAAAACTATTGCCCGGGATCGGATTGATGACCAAAAGTTCTGACTATTTTCCGGCAAACCATTCAGTAGTGTTACATTACATGACATCAGGAATTAATTTTCAAAGTTTCATTTTATATAGTATTTTTTACCTATTAGCCCAGTGAATATGTAATGAAATATAGACAGGCATTATAGAAAAAACTATGGACCGGCGATATATAAATAATGTAATAAACAAGCTAACGGTTTGTAATAAATGCGTTTTCTACATGTTTCTACAAATTCTGTGGGAACTTATTGTATAGTCAATAATATATAAACATAAAACTCATATACAACTGGATTTTTAACGAGCATTAATTTTTTCAGAAGAATACCTCCACCTTGGATGTTGGTGGTGAAGCTGGAGCTAATTATATCAATGCTGGCTAAATCTGGTTTCAGCTACCCGTAGCCACTATGACTAAGGCGCGCTAGTCAGACTGCTCTGTTATCGGTTTCACAATAACAACAGTAATTACCACTTCACTTGTTGCCATTTCACTGACTTTTATAAGGGAAATCCCTAGCCAGGTGGTTAAAGTCGCTGAATTTGAATCACTTGCCCCTCACTGGTGTAGGTTCGAGCCTCACTCGGGTCGTTGAATTCTTCATACAAGAAAACCATCATGCTGGCTTACGGGAACTCGGTGGAAAAATGCACGGATGGAGCACCTTGGGTATTCCTCCACCATCATAGCTGGAAAGTGGCTATATGACATATAGTTATGTCAGTGTGACGTTAAACCCAAATTAAAGGCTTTTAAAAAGTAGGAACGCGAGGTTGTTTTTAATTCCCTTACTGTACACGTACCGGAAACCAAGGTTTGTGCAGAGCACTTGTTTTGGATGGCTTGTATCAAAGCCAAGGTCACACTTAGGGATCAAAGTTCATATGACTTTGTTACGTGATTATATTGATCTGCATTGCGGTTCTCTTATCTTTATTCGACAGATCATTTTTTGTTTACTTACAATATTTTTTCATTACTTCCTTTTATGTTTTACTATAAACAGCTTATTTTGGTTTTTTAGGCTGGCTATATTCGCCAGACTATTATAATCATATATCGAGTTTCCACAAAGTTTAACAGGTGCTGAGACTGACAACACAAAATAAAATTCCATGCGCGATTCAAATACACCGCCACGTTTATCAGTTTTGCCATCGAGTTGTATAAAGATTGTTAAACTTACCTGATTCGATAGATCTATTTGCTCAAACATGTTATAATAATGTTTTACTTTTCTAACGGTAAATACTTGAAAGATAACATTATATAAATATTGCATTCCTGAGAGGGTGATGGGAAAAATGTTCACCGCGAGATATATGAATATAGGTCTTTATTCATAATATCGAGAGGTGAACATTTTTCCTATCACCCTCTCAGGAATGCAATATTTATTTTATTATACCGAAAACGTATAAGGGTCAAAGCATTTACTGGAAAATCAACATAATAATTTATTTAACATTAAAAAGTAATTACTAACCAAATAATGAAGACAGAATTAAAGAGTCTTTACTTGTTAGCACCACTGGCACCAGATCAGAAAGAAAATGCCTCTGTACATGTTATACCCTACCTCTAGGTATTCTGTAAGAACCATGGTCGTGAACGGGAAAATATACTAACCCATTTCAATCGCGTATTTCATACCTAAAACACGCAGTTCAGTAAATGTGTACTACTGATATTAAACAAGCGATAATTTATCTTCCATCGTGCACCAGTCACATTGTCTCAATATTCCATATTGCAGAGATGCTCCATATATTTTATGCTTTAGTCAACGTTACAGAAAAAACTTGCGTGAACTCCCCTAATGAACATCCGGTCTAGAGGTCACGACAGTGTGCACATGTTAAGCGAAATGTAAACAAACAAAAACAGAATGAAATATATTCACAGTTTTACGATAAGACTCGAAATGATGAATGAAATTCATCTTGTATATGATTTTGAATTTGAAATCATACATTGGTTTACATCTATTCTGTTTATTTAATTCATTTTGCACATTTATACTGCATATAAACATTTTAGCGTACACGTGTAGTAAAATGGCGACTGACATACATTTTCACGTCAGCCAATCAGAGTGTGTCTGTAATCTAGACCGGAACTTCACCAGGGAAGTTCAAGCAAGTCTTTTGTGTACCTTTGAAAAAACTGTAAACTACACGTTGTTTTGCTAAGATAAGAAGTATTGAAAAAATGTGACCGGTACACAACGGAAGATAAATTACCACTTGTTTAATATAAACAGTACACATTTACTGAACTGCGTGTTTTAGGTATGAAATACGCGATTGAAATGGGTTAGTATATTTTCCCGTTCACGACCATGGTTCTTATAGAATACCTAGGGGTAGGGTATAACATGTACGGAGGCATTTTCTTTCTGATCTGGCGCCAGTGGTTAGCACTCATAATTTATGGCGACTTTGCTGTGTAATAAGACTTTTTTGATAGATTTAGTCGAGACGCTTACATATCGCTGACCCCTATATTTATTCTAATATTTCAGATTGCGTCAATCAGTAACATTCGAAAAACGGTGATAATTTTTTTTTTGTTTTATAAATAAAATACGTAAGTGTGAGCACTCATTTTCTTAGTTAGATCATTTTCAAACTTATTGTGGTAGTTTCGATTCAATATTT
This sequence comes from Mercenaria mercenaria, assembly GCF_021730395.1. Lineage (NCBI taxonomy): Eukaryota > Metazoa > Mollusca > Bivalvia > Venerida > Veneridae > Mercenaria > Mercenaria mercenaria. The sequence continues at coordinate 17,429 of NW_026459936.1, forward strand.
GATGAAAAAGTGTTTTCGAAATATTTTGCAGTCCAATTTATTGCGGGGTTCGAGCCCAAAATTTCATTCATACCGTCAGGAAAATCGCCCCATCTGATCAGTGTTCATACATTCATACATGATGTGTGTGTGCATGTGTGTGTGTTTGTGGGTGGGTTGGGGAGGGGGCGGAGTTGGGGGTGCATATCAAAATCTAGCTGCTGTGTTTGTTACCTTTATATTTTATCTGATATTATGTCCCTCAATGTTTATCATCGCTTCTTTAGAAACATATATAAACGGTTATGGCACGCAAGTTGTCCAATAATAACGTGAACCAAGGTTTACGGTAAAAAAGTAGGATTAACAATAGATAAGCTAGGATTTCGAACGTAAAACCAGGTTTTTCTAATACTTGCCCATATTTTCGAGCGAAAACACGCCCGTGAACCCAGGTTTCAACTAGATTTTTCCATTGAACTTAGAATTTCGGCCATTATTCTAAGTTCACGAGCGTGAACCTATGTTTACGGGAGTAAACCAGGGTTCACGAATGTAAACCATTTTTCCATTGAACTTAGAATTCCGGCCATTATTCTAAGTTCACGAGCGTGAACCTATGTTTACGGGAGTAAACCAGGGTTCACGAATGTAAACCATAGTTTATGAACGTGAACACTATGTTAACGATCGAGAACTTAGATTAATGACCGTGAACATGGGTTTACGACGGTAAACATATGTTCACGCTCGTGAACATAGGATTATGACCAAAAACAGTTTTGTTCGAGAAACCAAGTATTTTCGAAAGTAAGCGTAGGTTCACGTTCGTAAACTATGGTTCACGCTCGTAAACCCAAGTTCATTGTCGTTAACATAGGTGCACGTCCTCAAGCAATGGTTCTCGGCAATCAGATTATCCAATAATTACGTTCTTGGTCGAAAAACTATGAGTATCAAATGTTTACATAAATTTTCGAGCGAACACACCGGATAACGCGCGCTGAACACATGTTTACGTCCGATAAACTAGGTTTCTCGATTGAACTTTTGGATGCACAAATTAATCAAGATGGTTCATCACAACAATACCCTATGTTCGCCTAAGTTTGATATGGAAAACCCATAATATCTAAGATTTTGCAAACATCTTTCTCGCACAGTTTTGGTAGCCAGCCTTTCTGTACTTCCAGTACTTTGATTATTATTTGTCTTAGGGAAAATAGAGAACACTTTTCTTTGGTACAACATGGATAGTACCTCCAATTTAGGTGAATTTTTACATGTACCTGGTAAGGATTTTTTTCTGGACTTTTTGTGGAATTTCTTCTCATTTGTTGTTACTCTTCTTTGGGTTTCAACAGTTAAGTTCTTTAAAATTTGCTCCCTTCCTCCGATATAATTGTGGGCGTATATTGCCACGCTTGGCGGAGATCTTGTCTTTTGCATACGATAGCGTAAATAGAATAAATAACTCTACTTTTTATTGAATACATTTATGAATTTACGTATTCATTCACTCATTGTTTTCTCCTTTTATTATTTTGATTGATTCGTCCTCAGACAATTGTCTCCTCAGGCCCGAAATAAAGGAAGTTAGCTAAGCTACTACTTTCACAACGTGAAAAAAAAAGACAACAATTGTGAACCTCTACGTGAAAGCATTTTCTGGAAAATTATATCCTGGAAGATATGTTCAGTGTCACATCAAGATGTAGTGAAAACACTGATTACCGGTAACGTGTTGAAACTTAAAGAAAAAAGAAATGATAAAAATATATTTATAATATTTTTTTTATCAAGGGCACAGACTTGTGTCTCGAATATAACACATGAACAAAATCAGTTTTAAAAAGATTGATAGGAAATACGTTAATTTACAACTAAGAAGTTTATCTATACATTTAAATCGAAACATGTCAATAAAGTGACAGTATTTTTTCACAGTCATTCATTGTAAGATAAACGCGCTTTTCCAATTGTAATTACTCTATACATATAAACCTATATAATTAACCGGTCAAAACATGTTTCATCTTTGACGTTTTGTAGAGTCATTTGATCAAACATTGTTTTCACTTAAACAGAGATACTTGGGTTAGATGTCCATTAAGCTTTAGGTAGACATACAGCACAATATGTGATTTAATGCATATATTGCAGGGATGGTAAGAATATTTTACAGTTATGATATTTTCCGTATTCAAGAAACCGTTATGAATTAACGAAATGTGTTTTCTTCTGTTTTAATTTCACAGAAAGACATGTTAATCTTATGCTGTGAGCCGGTTGCCCCAACCGTAACTCCAAATTGTGATAATATTATTTATATAAGAGCAGGGAAATAGGGGGAATCCGAGGTTATGACCAGCAAAAAAGGGTTTATTAATAAAACCCAGCCCGGCCCGGCACAAACAACAGGCATAACCGATTCCGATTATACGGAAACCACCGGAAACTAACGAACGGAAGGCTAATATAATTACGAATGGTTATACCGTAATCTTAGTCAATGCAAATGTGTAATTTTCTTCATCATTACAGACCTACAGGTACAACGTATGTTCAATGAGGTATTTCACTTGACACAAGCAAATACTTAAAATAACGAAATAGTTAGGGTTTCAATTAAACCCAATGGAGCTCGGCAATCGACATGTCATTTTGTGTTACGGGCAGACATGAAATGGCACATGGCTGGACACTTTCAACAGAACTTGACAGACTAGTTAATGTTACGTCATTATGAACTACTTTCACAACTACTGTGTGGCACTAGGTTTTGTACTACGGCGAAGGGGCCTTTACTGTGTCGGTACAGTCGCCTGCATGTGTTTTTCGTCCTATTTTTTCACAAACTGGCGAGAGGGAAAAGAAAATATAAATAAGAACTGTCCTATAATTTTCAAGCAGGTGAAAATCGTTGACCTTGATAAATGCCAGTTAAATTAGAAATTTTGGCTATTGGTCTACAAGAGAACATGACTATAAAGCTATGAATATAAAAATAAACAAATGACTTTAACTTCTAAATATATATGTGACAGAACGTAACTTGATATCGACACGATAGCATTAATACCGTAATTATATTAGCCTTGCATCCGTAAGTTTCTGGTAGTTTCCGTACAATCGAAATCGGCTTTTTCCGTGGTTTGGGGCCGGGCCGGGTTTTATTAATACAACCGTAACCACAAAAAGCCTTTTCGCCCCTGCTTTCTGAGTAGATACTGACGTCTTATTAATGTTTCTACTAGATAAAATAAATGCGCCGGATGGAATAAAAAATAAAAACAAACAATTCGGTCATGTCCATGACCTGTCATTCAATTACAAATCGATGAATTTCTTAAAAAATATTTAAGTTAAGTAGTATTCTACATAATGATTGACATTAAGGCCATTTCCTCATATTTCTGTAAATACTACGCCAGGATTTGACGAATATGCGTGTTATCGCTTTGTGTGAATTAAAACCTGCGCTAAGTTAAGTGGCAGGGGCCTGTGTCGTATTATGGTCTAGTACGATTTTTTTCACTACAACAGGTAGATGTACTGTAAAGGCATTTATATTCAAATGGTTATTAATAATAATAATATAGAATGAAGGACTGCGTACGAGTAATTACTGTGTAAAATAAACTAATGCTTGAAGCTCCAGGTAGATGGCCGGGTCTAAAATCTTACCTGAGATACCTGAACTCAGATAAAATGGAAACGGTCATCCATCCACCCAGATTTAGCTCAAAAAAGTGTATGGTTACAAATATGGTCACACGCTTTATAAATATACATATGTCTTAGGCCAGCCATTTGCAGATAATAAGGTACAGGTCGCACAAGGAGTATATTTTGGACTATTTTTGTCTCAAAACTTAGTGTCCTGAAACTAGTGTTTCACTCTTTTTATCATAGAAACAACAGAATCCGTTCGGCAGGCTAAAAATGTCACATGTTGAAGCGCAACACTAAAATTTATTTCTTTATACGGTATGATAAACAATAGTTGCGCTATAGCATAAAACGAAAGAAAGTTATATTTAGTCTCTATCTTGGAATAATTATTGGTTATTAGATTTCTATAAGAATTGAGAAAATACGCAGGGAATATACTTCGGATATTCGGCGAAGTAATGGGTGGTATATTATTCCGAAAAATATGGAGTGCCCATTTCTAGATGCAATACAAATATTTTGTTACATTTACAAAAGTATATATATTATTTCTATAAGAATGGTACAAATTACTGTTTATAGAAACTTTTAAACGCAATGGCATACATGTAACTGGTGTCACAAATGACGTCGCAGGCCTTATATGATATTTATTTGGACGTTAACATTATATTAGAAAAATATTGACGCTTCAGATTTCATTGGAACTCATAATAATTTATAGATAAGTATCAAATAATAGACCGTATTTTATGGCTCATCCGTTAGTAAATTTATATTAATGCAGTTCAAAAATCCTAAGAAAAGAAGTATTTTAGCTTTAAAATGACCAGTCATTCAAAATTGGAAAAAAGTCCCATCTATTAAGCTGGATATTTTTCCAATTTTTAAAGCTGGAAAAATTTCCAACTCATAAAATTGGAAAAAAATTTCCAATTGGATTTTGATTTTTTTTAAACCATTTTTAACTGACTAAAAACATCGTTATTCAATTTTTATATTTAAGGGTGTTCATTGATCCTGTTTATAAGTATTTAGAATAAATCGGATTTTTTCCAGCTTTTTAAATGGGATTTTTTTATTTACCATAGTATAGATCTCAAACCCTGACAAAAAGACAGTAAAACACAAAAGTAACACAAAGGGCTACGTAGGATTTACATAAGAAATTGGCCCCCAATTTTCTGAAATTTCAAAAGTCATTGACAGTATATAAATTTACTTGTTTTTATTACATTGAGATCAAGTCTAATTAAAAATGCTACAAACAGCTGAAAAAAATCACTTAAAGTAACAAAAATCATGACCTAACCACCCCGAGGATCAGCATTTTCATTAATTTTATATCAAAAATCGGACTTTCGTCTTCGAAATTCGTGTTAAGGGAGCCCTCCCCCACAAAATATTTAAATGTCAGATGTACGAATAAATGTGACAGATTTTAATAAGAAAATGATTTTCTGTGGGGGAGGGCTCCCTAAACACCAATTTTTAGAAAGAATTGAGAATTCGTCGCTGAAACTATTGAAAGGCGGTGTAACTCGTGTCGGCGTTGCTATGCATCACGGAATGGATTGTCTCCCTTCAAAACTCGAGCGTCTGACGACACAGATGAATTTACAACGCCGAAGACGCTGGAAAACGCCAGGAAAACCGGAAAATATGATTTATTAGGTAATTTGTTCCAATATAAAGGAAACGATACTTTTTGATTAACGATTCATGCAACCCTGGCTTACCTAACTTAGATTAACATTGTTTCTGGCATGGTTCAAAGGTGTCCTTAGTGGAAACGGTCTGCGGCAGTGGATAAACTATTCGGATGTTGCCTGGTTTGGACAGAACTTGTAAAGTACACGGTGTGTTGAAAGAAAAACGGGGCTCTTGGATTTAAGATGCATAGATCTAGATCTATATATTTATGAGTCTGTTTATCTGTTTGAACAAGTGCTTGGCATAATTTCAGGTAAAATGAAGGCCAAAATGAATGTATCTAACCAGTAGGTACAAGATACAAGATACAAATTTTTATTTATAGTCTGGTTGTAAATATAATAACATTAGCTATGAATAGCTATTAGCCGACTTAACAAATAACAGTCACATTACAATACAAACAAATAAGCACATAGAAAAGCACATGAATTATCAAGCATAAAAGCACATTATACATAATACAACTGCAGGACTTCAAATTATACAAAGTAAAAGCTGAGAGGTTTGTGCTAATCTTGACCATAGTCTAAAAATAAATTAAGATCTAATTGGTGAGGTGAGGTTCAGTAGTTTTAGGAGTGTGTGCAATTGGATGATATTGAGATTGAAGTGTGTACTATGTTGAGTGGAGATCATGCAAGGGCATAGCCAGAGGGATGTGACTGGTGCTGTTGCACCCCCTTTTTCGACAAACTGCATTGTCCATTACACCGAAAAAAAAAACACCCTTGAATGTCCATTCTTTGTTCTGCTCACCAACTTGCATATATTTAATATTACTGACATTGTAACCTTTGTTTAAAGTCTGTTGATGACCGCGTCTATATCTTTAAAGATCTTTGGATTGAGCCTCGGCAGCTTTACAGATTTTAATATTAAATACCAACAACAAAACTCTAGCTCAAATTCTTTTTACTGAAAGTGTGAAAAAAACTATCGAATATGGATTAGGTGTTGATATGATAAATGCATTACTTTTTAAGTGTTTGCTTTTATTATGGACATTGTACAAGTATTAGATCTAGTCTTATGAGGAATTAATATAACATAAATAACTCTGTATTTATCACATGAAATGTTTTGCATATGAAGTCAAATTTTAAAGCTGTGCCATTTTCCTTTCAGACTATGTTTTTCAGATATATAATATGTAAGAAAAATTCAGTGTTATGCTACAGTTGCTGAAATCATAAGATTTATAATTTTGTTGTGTTTTTTTTTAATGCCATGACGCCATTTCGATTCATAGACACCATTTTCCTGCCCTTTTGTTGGTTTAGATTAGATTTAAATTGACCGAAAAGCGTATTTGAACCTCTATTTCTTTTGTTTTCTTACTGGCATAAAATTCTCAGGTGTGTACATGGACATGTAATTATTATTTGTATCATAAAAAGATCAGGAAATTAATTTTAATGCTAAAATGTATGTAGCAATTTTTCGGGTTCCACTGTAACTTAACGGAGTTTATAAATGAGTATGTAATAAATTATAATTGTGCAAATGATATACTAAATGATAACAGTCCAGTTTAAAAAAGTAGAAATTTTGCATGTTCCCTTCATGACTATATTTGCAGTATAATCAGGCAATTATTTCCATTGAAATAATACAGGTATAAGTACCCCTGTGGGGGCAGACTGGTTTTGCAGTCACATATATGACATATGTGACAGAAAAGTTTGACATAATGTATCTATAGTATTATGAGTGGGCGAAATCCCATTTCCAGTATTTTTTTGTCAATTTCCCATAGCAGGAATTGGAGCAAATGAATGTGATATTCCTTACAGTATTGAATATGATTTATCATTAGAAACGTTAGATAGACTTAAAAAAGGCATATGACTGATGTGGGCAGGTTTGACTCAGGAAATGGGAATTTTGTTGATTTCAAACCCTTTGATGCATACTGTGATTAATTTGATTAATTTACATCTGAGAATAACTAAAAACAATTTAACTGTAATAGTGGATGGATATATACTGGCTGCTTTGTGTCTGCTGTCTGTGTACAATTATGTAGGTAGGGACAGTCACAATAAAATAGAAAAAGTGGAAACTCCACAGGTCGCTCAACACAACAAAAACGAAAATGTTGCAGGCTCGGTTTGATTGAGCCTGTTCATGGACGGTAGTTAAAATGCATGCTACCGTCCACGCCCTCTAGCCCCAGGTTGAGCAGAACTCAACATTTACACATGCTAAAAATACAAAAAACAATTTAGAGACATCCGCAGATGTGTTCATACGGCGATGCACATGGAACCTTCAATGCTACACTAGCGTGTAATTCCATGAAAAGCGGCGTATGGTCCCCAGTTAAAATAATGGGTTTGCTCTAAACGAGAAAACAATGAGCAGAACTAAACAAACTGGAATTTAGAAAGGGGATCTGAGGTTATGGAGCCTGCATATCACAGGAACTGCCAAAAGACAAAATTAAAAAGCAGGCACCATATCCAAGGGGTGATTAAACAATACCCAAAGCTATTAAAGCGGGAGTATTGGAACCACCCAGGCCGAAATGTTCATGCTGAGAAATTAAACAGTACCAGTAACACGACATAAAAGTCGTGCTGAACGATCTGAGAAGATCGAAATATAACAGCCCTGAAAGTCTTATTAACTGGAGTGGTGTTTTAGGTACCGTTCGTAAATCCACTTTGTTTCTTCAAGTTCAAAAAATCAGAAACCATGAAATGTAGATTACAAATACTGAGAACTTGTCCGTCTCTTGACAAACTTGTGCTCATATTTCATGAAAATCTACTTGGACCACTGTATATGATCAACAGTTGTTGCCGACTTACAATATAACTGTTCTAAATATTGCGGCAAGTGATTCTGCCTTTGCGACCAGTGCAGACCACGATCAGCCTGCACATCCGCGCAGTTTGATCATGGTCTGCACTGTTCACTATTTAAATTTCAGTGAACACCCCTTTGAATAATAAATGATATTGCCTAAACTGAATGATGGACTAGTCCATTATAGAAATTAAGCAGGCTAAAGATTAAATGACATGATGCAAAGGGATTTTTCCTGTCTGAATTAAAAACATCAGAATTTCTAGTACAGTATGTTACATAATATTAAATGACATGAAAGGGTAATATAAATAATTCAGATTTGCCAACTTTATGCCAAGCACTAGAAATACACCAATATGTCAAAATTACACCAAAAGCCTTAGCTGTTAGACAATTTCTGAGGTCTGTATGTTCAATGTCAGACTGTTACTGCTGTAGATTGTGGATTCACATTTGTTTTTGATATCATAGGCATGCTTGCAATAAGATGAGGAAACTTAGATGTTATAGCTAGGTTCATTGTAAAGATAATGTGTGAAATATAAGCAAATTAGGTTACATTCCTCGGAGAGAGAATATCCTATCAGGCCTTAAAAAATTGTTTGTTTCCAACATTATTATCATTATTATACCAGATTTATATAGCACCCTTTTCATAATAAACGCGTTCAAAGGCGCTTTACATATAACAGACGCAGCCACACAGGGTGCGAAATTCATCCTCTACTGGTACAGACACAGAGTGATCTGACCAGGACAGAGTGAGATAAAGCCCCCAGAACAGACAGAGAGAAATCCTAGATACAGACTTGTCAGGCTAACTTAGCCTAGCTGTTTGCGAAAAGACAGTCTGGTTCTTTAACATACCCGGTGTATAGCTCTGATACACACGAAGTCTTTCCTGGGAAGAACCAGTACAGGCCTCTAAGTTAGGTGGGAGACACTCCAGAGCATCTCAGAAATTTTCAGTACCAGGACCGGGATTCGAACCCCAGACCTCAGGATTGACAGTCAAGCGTGTTTCGAAATATATGTAGTCTTTTATATTTACTATATTTCAGTCAGACAGTGTGCTTCGTCTTATTCTTTAATTGTTTTGTTACATCACAAAGTAGCTACATTTCTGTTTGTCCTCTAATTGACTGGTGCACATTCTTAAATTCCGCAGCATCAAACATGCATCAGTTGGCCATTTCTTTCCTTTATATAAAGGTTTAGAGCACCCACTTCTGGTGCGGAAGATCTTCCACATACATGTGTACAAAGCAACATTCCAATTAGGCAGCACTGTAAACTTGGGGATTTAGCTCACTGGTTCAAGTAAACACTGTCATTACTATAAATGGAACAAAGTTGATACATATGTTACTGTATAGAGTAACAAAAATGAATGTCGTCATGGCCAGTGCGCTTTCAACATGGTGACCAACTGGACTGTCACTGGTCTACACATTAACTTGTTCTTTATCGCAGAATTACAGTGCTTGGTTTTTAGTAAAAAAGAAAACAGGGCATGCACATATTTACATTTGAGCTAGAAGTCCAAGTTTCAGCTGTGTTCGGGTATGTGGTGTAAAACAGCATGATTCGCACCACACAATTTCAAAATTTCGATTAAGTTGCAGGTTTCTTCTCATTGAAAATGTATGACTGCTGATAAACATAGATCTAATGCTAAGGAAACTGCAGTTGTTGTTGTTGTTTTTTTTCATGAAATTGCTTAAATTAGACTCAAATTATGTAATGTTCCACATTTTTAGAGTGGTGAACCATTTGATTAGTTTGATAGGTACATAAATACGAATTTACTGCGCTCCTTTCTGCCAAGAAAGTCAGTAATTAGACTAAATGCGCAAGAATAAGTTAAGTGCACTCACTTATATTTTCCACATATTGACCATATATTGCTTCCAGGTACATTTCAGACAAAGTACCCCCAAATTATTCAGCCACTGAAAACTAGCATCAGCAGCAGTAATAACTTCCCTTGAGTAATGCAACCAAACATCTGTATTTAAACATTAATACACACCAGAGCCGGGCGGGTAGGTGATAATCGGCCCGGAATTCATGATGGTCCTCGGGCTGTTATTCATTTTCCAGGCCGATTACCACCTCCCGGCCCAGCTATGTCATGTATTAACCTCTAAATAACAACATTTTTTGTAATGTTCTGCATACATGCCTCGTGTGTCGGATTACGCACAACCAGCTTACATTATGTAACTGATTTTACAGTTTATACCTTCAGCATGAAGTAAAAAAATAGATATTTTTCTATTTATATGAACAATCAATTTGATAGAATTTTAGACCATATTTACATGTATGTACATGTATATATACTAATTTAAAAAGAGTAGTGCTTTTATTTAAATAGGTTTGCAGATTTCTCTCATCGTTGTCTCAAGTTATTACCTAGTATACCATTGAAAAAAGTGAAAATACATCTTTGATATATCAAGTGTACAGCAGGATCTCATAGGTTATAAAACAAACATAAAAAACAAAAGTATTTCCAGACTTTAAATATACTGTGTGGCTCCTCCACTGGATTAAGAGGTGTATACAATGCAGATGAAAATAATAATATTGGCCATTTAAATATTTGTGTTTATTTGTCATTAAATGTGGCAAATATGATAAATATTACATTTGAGCCATGCCATGAGAAAACCAACCTAGTGGGTTTGCGACCAGCATGGATCCAGACCAGCCTGCGCAGTCTGGTCAGGATCCATGCTGTTTGCTAACAGTTTCTCCAATTTCAATAGGCTTTAAAAGCAAACAGCATGGATCCTGACCAGACTGCCGCCAACCCACTATGTTGGTTTTCTCATGGCATGGCTCATTTGTACTTTTAATTTTTGTTCACTCATTTAAAATTCCATAGTAGCATGTAGTGTGGAAATACTGTCTTAATAATATGATTACATTGTGAATATAACAAATACGATTAACTTGTAAAATATGAAAATGCTTGTATTAATGCAAGATTTGTTGCGAGTACTAGGTTTGACAACTTTATGTATTTTTTGTAATATTTTGAATGGATTTGGTCAAGATTTTTTTTTTAGATTTGTGCAGTAATTACACACTTCTTATACCTGACAAGTCGGAGGGATATAGTTTTTGCCTTGTCCGTCTGTCCAGAGCCATATCTAGGAAGTGGTTGAGAATATTTAAATAAAACTTAATATACTTGTTTACCACTGTAGCGAAATGCTGCACGTCAAGTTTCAGTCAGATTGCCCAAGTAACAGCTGAGTTATGGCCCTTAGAATTTTCTAGTGTTACCTATATAGGTACTGTAAGTATGGCAATTTCTGCTTCATAAATTGTGACATATTTGACCTAGATCTAGTAAACTAAAATAGAAATTAGATCACCACAATGTAGTAGTGCACACACAATTTCGTTAGGATCTCTCTAGTATCTCCAGAGTTATTGCCCTTTAATTGTTTAAAAATCCACATATTTGTACATATCAAACTAACAAACTGATAGAATTTCATTAAACTTTTTTTCATTTTTATCCACGAATACTTAACATGTGAAGTTGTGTACCCATACCAGGTCACCCCCATCGCTCTTGTCACCTTCTCCCTCCCCCACACCCAAAATATATTGTTTTCCATTCCTTTTTACGTTATATTACGGTAAGAACATACCATTACGCTACAAACGATAAAACTAAAATGGAACTTTGCTATTGTGCGTCACTGAAACGTCATGACGTCACTTCTGCTTATGCACGTTAATTTCCAACACTTTGTGTACATATTCTCCGATAAGAAAGACTTTTACAAAGTATTTTAATCTGGTATTTGTAAAATAAGTATGTAAGAAAAACAGTATGTCAGAATAAAACGCTTATATGCAAGAAAAAATATCAAGTCATGTAGTTTAAGAATCGGATAGAAATATCAGTCCCTCGGTTTGCGCATGGGCGGTAACTTGGCTAGCCTTGTTACCGCCTGATGTGCAGGTGCCCTCAGTACGGTTATTTCTATCCGATTCGATATCATTGGTATTAAACAAAACCCTATGTTTTAAGACCAATAATTTTAGGTCCCTGTATGATGCATTTCATATAGATTGAACATGTATCATAAGCTCATAATGCCTTTGTTGGTAATTTGGCTGCCACAGTTTTTGTGATGAACAGGTAATATATTAATTACTTGTTAAATCCTATTTTTGATAGTTGTTTTCTCCAGTATATGTTGAATATTGATTGACATGGTAGAAAAGTGAGTTGAACCCCATGTTTTGATTATCTCCCTTTATGGCTATTATGCCATTTGTTCATATGAAGTAATGAAGGTAGAGTTTTCCTAACCACATAATTATGCATAACATCTATGTAGACACATGGTTCATTAGTAGCCTTATGAGACTTTAAAAGACCACCAGCCTTATGAGACCACTTTTTTGCTCTCCCGTAGTTGGTGTGTTAAAACAGGTTTCATTGTATAATTAAAAATCAATAGGGCTTTAATTACAATTACTTATTTAGAATTATCAGCAGACACATTCTACTGGTTGACCAGTGCATCCGTGTTTACTAGACTGGTAAAGAAAAATATATGAAATATTGCAGGAAGATAAATATCTATATATCTATCCATGTAATAAAACACTTACTGAATGACTTCCTGGTCAATACTTTTGGTCCTCTGTCAGTACTAGGTCAACAGTTTTGACTGTTGACTTGCAAGCCTTTCAGTAAGTGTATGTTATGTCTAATTAGCTTAAATACTAAATATTAAATGTTGAAATCTATTCTTTCTGAACTGTTAAATTGTTATATAGTGGTTGTCTTCTTTATTGATGTGTAACAATTTAGGTGAGGTATTTTCATTATATTAGGTGAAATATTTTTGTATTTTATTGTTACCTTTGCTGTGATATTTTTATGCTATAATGTGCTGTGATTGCTCAAAGCTGTTCAAATGACATAAAATATGTTGTTGATTTAACTTTTACAGTGATATAAAATGCTGTTTTAATGCCACTCAGTGGTGGGCATATTGAAATCGCAATGTCCGTGTGTCGGTGCGTCCGAAGATTCTTGACTGTGCTGTAACTCTGACATCCATAACGGACTTTTGTAATAACTTGGCATAAATGTTCCCCTACCTCCAAGGTCAAGGTCACACGTGGAAGTCAATGGTTAACAGGGTCTGTTTCTTGTCCAGATCTGCCATTTAGCAAGGAATTTTAAAATTACTTTGCACAAATGTTCCCCTTATTGAGTTAATTTATCATGGACAGACAACTGTAGCCTTCTTTGGCTGCTTTGAAGGCATTTGTCACAAATAGTGACAGCTCTTTTTGATAATGTTAGACACAAATCTGTCATTATAGAAACTTATTGCTGTGATATCTTTATGCTCCCGGCATCTACTGATGTGGGAGGCATATAGTGATTGTCCTGTCCGTCTGTACGAGGTTAACCAAATGAGACCGTTTCGTCTAGCATCAATACGTCTTACTAGAATGACTTGATACTAATGCAGATGTAACCAGTGACCATTCCTGATCTTCAGACATCACCTGACCTCAGTCTGACCTTGACCTTGACCTCATTTTGGACTTGGGTTGCTTTATATGAGTCATCTCTTGGTTAACCAAATGGGACCGTTTCGTCTAGCATCAATACCCCTAACTAGATTGACTTGATACTAATGCAGATGTAACCTGTGACCATTCCTCATCTTCAGACATCACCTGACCTCAGTTTGACCTTGACCTCATTTTGGACTTAGGTTGCTTTATATGGGCCATCTCTTGGTTAACCAAATGGGACTGTTTCGTCTAGCATCAATATCCCTTACTAGAATGACTTGATACTAATGCAGATGTAACCTGTGACCATTCCTCATCTTCAGACATCACATGACCTCAGTTTGACCTTGAACTTGACCTCGTTTTGGACTTAGGTTGCTTTGTATTGACAAGGATGCCACCGGGGGCATCAAGCGTTTATTGAATGCAGCTTCTTGTTTGAAATTACAAACTTCCATTATTGTCGAGCCCGCTTGCAATGAGATTGACTTAGTCGTTACTTTTGGTGGTTCGGTGTATGTGCGTGTGTCTGTCCGTCCGTCCATCAGATTTTGTCTGGACCATAACTTTGACATACATGGACCAATCTTGTTTATAATTTGGCACGAATTTTAACCACAATGAGAAGGAGTGTCATGTACAAATCCCATGTTTCTGTCTCAAAGGTCAAAGTCAGAGTTGGAGGTCAAAGGTCAGACTGAGGAATTAGTTTGTCTGGATCATTTCTTCTTAATGCATGGTGGTATTTTTAGGTAACTTGGCTTGAATCCATAATGAGACGGAGTGTCATTCCTAAGAACCAGGTCCCTATGTTTAAGGCCAAAATCACACATACAGGTCAAAGGTCAGATACAAGATTGACTGTTGTCTGAAGCATTTCTTTTTCATGCATAGAGGGTTTTTGATGTAACTTGGCACATTTGTTCATCATCATGAGATGGAGTGCCACTCACAAGAGCATAGAATTACTTCCTTTTTTTTGTTTCTTTAAATAGGTTATATTGTAACTTCGTAGAAAAAATCAAGACCACTTTCCTGTAGTACAACATACATGTTAATTCCAATTTGAGATGTATTATGACCTATCTCTACTGGTAAGGATTTTTTGTGGACTTAGACTTTTTTTAAAGATTTACTTCCCTTTGTTGTTACTATAAATGACTTAAAACAGTTTACAATCTTTTTGATTTAGCATAAATGTCTGCACCAATGAGACAGGGTGTCGTGTGCAACACAGTCCTTCTGACAGCTGGCGGGCTCGAAATGTTGCCCATGGGCATATATTATATATAGCAATCTAGTCACTTGTGTTTTTTTCTGTAGTTTACACTACCAATTTGCGCGATTTTTTACAGTTGATTGTTTTTATTACTATTATTATGTATGGACATGGTTCCAACGTTAATGTTCATTAAAGAGTTCGAAAAATTGTATGTGGCTACTATACAATTAAAATAGATCTGAAATAAAATTAAAAACATTCATTTAGTCTCCTTTCTTATTTGTTAGATGAAATACATAGAATTGTTACATTGGACAGGTAAGATACAATTGTCTCCGTTTATATACCGCTTCTCTACAACTAATTATCAACTGTACCACTGCAGTTTTTGTCATGTCCCTGTCAGCACGAGCACACGACACAATTTGGAGCCAATACAACAGAAAAACTTGTCATCAACTAAGTTTGATCATATGGGGTCACTTGATCAAAGGTCATGGTCACAGGGGCCAGTTTTCGATCAACTATTTGACCTAGAACGTTCAAACTTCATTGGGGGATTGGGCCTACAAAGTAGATTAGATCTATCTCCAACTGTTTTTGGGGTCACTTAATCAAAAGTCAAGGTCACAGGTGTCTGAACATGGAAAACTGTTTCCAATCAATAACTTAAGAACCACCAGGACCAGAGGGTTGAAACATCATAATGATAATTGGACATGCAAAGTAGATGACCACTTTTTCAAAAAAAAAATGATTTGGCAGCTGTGCTGATACCATACAATAAAAATATTTCGCAATGTTAAGTAAATCAGGGCAATACCTCAAGAGTAGCTACAGCTATCTGAGATGGTATGTTCATAAACATGCTGACTAACTTTTGAGAACATTACATAAGAATTGCTAATGTTATGTAGCAGACACTACAGCATTTTGCATTTTTTGAGTAAGTCAAGGGCAAATACTGGATTCACGGAAAATGCGACTTGTTATTAAATGTGGCTAATATTTATATGACCAAAATATACAAAAAAACATATATTCTCAATTTTTCATCATGTTACCATGGCAACCATAGGAAAATGTACAACTGTTTTTACAGGAGTATCTGTGCCATACTTTGAAACATCGATTACTCTTAAACATCTGAAAATGATTCAGAAATGTGCCAAAATATGCAAAAAAAGCAGAATTTATCACTTTTTCATCATGTTAACATGGCAACCATAGGAGAATGTACAATTGTTTATAGAGGAATAACTGTGCTATCCTTTGTAACATTGGTTAGTCTTTAAACATTTGAAAATGATACGTAAAATGTGCTAAACATGCAAAAAAGCAGAAATTATCACTTTTTCATCATGTAACCATGGCAACCATAGGAGAATGTACAATTGCTTATAGAGGAATAACTGTGCTATTCTTTGTAACATTGATTAGTCTTTAAACATTTGAAAATGATACAGAAATGTGCCAAACATGCCAAAAAAGCAGAAATTATCAATTGTCCATTATGTTACCATGGCAACCATAGGAGAATGTACAATTGTTTATAGAGGAATAACTGTGCTATCCTTTGTAACATTGATTAGTCTTTAAACAAATGAAAATGATTAAGAAATGTGCCAAATATGCAAAAAAAGCAGAAATTATCACTTTCTCATTAGGTTACCATGGTAACAATAAGAGGTATATAAGATTATTTTTAATGGAATATCTGTGTTATCGTTTGGATCAATAATAAGTCTTTAAACATCAGAAAATGGAATCAGTTTGGCCAAAAAATACAACACAAACAAAAATTCTCACTTTTTCACTGTGTTACCATGGTAACGACACAGGAATATACAATCATTCTATTACAGAAACATTTAGGCAATCATGTACAGCTTCGAATAGATTTATAAAGTAAAAAAAAGATCATAATATTTGTAAAGATGTGCAAAAGAGAAAAAAATATCATTTTTTCACTACGTTGCCATGGAAACGAAATGGGATTATATATTTCTCAAATGTATAAATATAGTGCATGAGCTGCTCTGTTTAGAGAAATAGTCTTTTTTCATTTTTTTATTCGTTGATACACGAGGTCAACAAAAATGATGCTATTTCTAAATCATTTTGAGTTTTAAGGCTTTTCAGAGTTATCTCCCTTAATAAGGGTCGTTTCTATGGCAATAGTGCCATTGGTTTATGCATTTATATATTATATGTTATGCATGTATACATATTTATGAAATGCATAAGTCATAGAACTTTTCTTAAATTTTATTTAGGCCGATTTATTTAGTATACCCCCATGTAAGATTGGTGCTTTTCATGAAAAATAGCATACAATGAAGCATAGAATTTTCATTAAATAATGGCCTCTGCAGATTCTTACTATTATTTTCAGTAAATATACACATTCTACTAAAAAATATGACATATTTCATCATCATTTAGGTGGGGGCCAAAATCGGCCCAAATCCTACGTAGCCCTTTGCCTTTAAAGTTGTTAAAAAAAAATTTAATGTTTTACGCCTGGAAAAAAATTAAGCCTGCTAAAATATGTATATGCGAAAAATGTCCGATTGGATTTTCAAAAATTCCAATCGGACGCCATATAACCGATTGGAAATGGGAAAAATCCAATTGGACAAAATTTTTTAATCATATTTGTTGTACATAAGAAAATTAAAAATAATGCAAAACTATATCATTTATTGCTCATTGGCCCCTAAATTACCATCCAAGCTAAAACAGAAGTTTCTAAGTCACTTAGAAATGGTAGTGAAGTTTGCCAAAATCCTGGTTTTGCAAAGATATCCTGGTAGCTGTAACAGTTAATAAATATGTGATTTGATATTGGTCCTGTTATTTGTCTGACCGAGGGCCGAGGGCCAATACGACGGTCAAGAGGACAAATAACAGAGCCAATATCATATCATTTATTTATTAATAATTTTATTAAATAACTACACGTACTTAAAGGATTCAAAATTTCAACTCAGTTTATTAATAGTAACAAAGAACAACTCTAAAAATAAACAACATATTTTAACCATTTTTATGTAAAGTAATCAAAATATATATCACAGTGCATTTTGAAAATAAACCAATGTTTCTGTTTTACTTTGTCCATGTATTATTAATTTTAAAAGTACTTATACAAACAGAATGTCTATTGTGATTCCTGGGATCTCTCAATATCTGAAAACGTCCTTTTCGCTGACACAATATTAATGTTAAAAGTACCCCAGATATATTGGCACCACATAACACTGCAAAAGGATTTGCGTGTTGTTTTGAGATCTTAGCTTCCATCAAGCGTATTACACGTATTACTTGTGTTCATTACTGGAGTTATCTCTGCCAACACAGATGTTTGCTCATGTTTAATGGATTGAACCTTGCTTCCAGAATGTGGAACAACAACAGTGCTTGAAGATGGCCTCATCAGGTCAGATATTATATCAGACGCCTGTGCTTGCTGGTTGAATAAGCGTTTATTGTTTGCAGGCTTTTCCAACCTCCTAGATGGGCAATTTCTGTTGGTGGTCGACCTGCCTGAACAAGAGTTTGGGCAAATGTTTTTCTTGTGGAGTGATTCACTTTTCGGCCGTCAGGGTTCCCTTTTCAGCTAATTGTTTCATTATTTGTCCAAGTTTATTTTTTCCAACAGGCTGATGAGAATACCAAACTTCCGGTTTGGGTGTATTAATCGGTTGTAGGTAAAATCTGCTATCATCATCAAGCATATCGGTTGGTCTTCGACGTTTATATTCCTTGTAGATGCCTACTGGACATAGTTCGTCTCCAAGTGTTGCAAACAGCTTGGGTGCCACTTCTCTGTTAGAGTTTCGGCTGGATAAATTCCTAGTTTTTGTACTTCTCTCTGAAAATATTCAACAATAACTTTGTTACTCAGTCATTAATTCATTGAGAAAATGCATTTTCTATTCATAAGTTAGTCAAGTATAAATATTGCACATGCTGAAATTATAAATAAATCTATGATATGGCAACTATTATATCGGCACTCATAGCATCCCTAAACTATATCAACCCTCGAGCTGCGCTCTCAGGCTGATATAGTCTCTAGATATTTCAGGGGTGGATATGAAATAGGGCAAATAACAACTTATACAAAAAATTACCAGCAATTATAAAAACAAAATACCTGTAAACTCCAAGTTGCCTGGTGACATTTTCAGCTCTGTATCTCCCCAAAGAAGGTCTGTATGGTCCTGTCTGCCACGCATCCCAAAGTAAACACCATTACTCAACCATGTACTGTATGAAGTAATGTCTGTGCATCACCTGTAATATTTTCTATATATACTAGCATTGACTGCATATGTGAGTTTCAAGTATTAGCAATATTTATATTTCTATTTCAAACAAAACAAAACAGATGCGAATAATTGGCAATTTTTGGCAATCTTCTTGTTATTTATTTCTCTCGTGTATCATTTTCTTAGTTGAAATATTCAATGTCTGATATTTAAGTATGATCACATTACCTTTGCCAAGAAGCTGTCTGTCTCTTAACCTCTGGAATTCTTCTTTGGTCAGTGGCTCAGCTTTAAATTTTAAATTCCCTTTGCCCTGTGCCTTCAGACTTCAAGACTTGGTTGGAATGACTGAATCGTTCGTCTTTCCTAATGCTGAAGTTAAGTTTAAACATTTTTTCTCCATTAGATAACGATCAATGGAATATTGTATGCTGTTTAGAGTACCTGGTTCATATTCTGTGCCGTCACGCTTTCGGAATTGCTGAAAATAAGACGTACATATTTTATTTTATTTTTAAGACATTATTTTAAGTGGCAGGACTAGAGCTCTTATGAATCATTATGAGCATTAACTAGGCAATGACTTTACTTTATGATTAGCTATCAAATCAAGATGTGTTGTTTTTTTTTTTTTTTTTTGTATTTTTTTTTTTTTTTTTTTTTTGCTTTAGCGTTGAATCATCTACAAAATATGTCCAGAACAAAATGAACCACCATCACACATGACAATTAGAAGAAAAAATAATTAACTTACCAAGAAAAAACCTGACCAAAAGGATATCAAGCTCAGGGGGCGATATATTTTCCAGCTCTCTCTGTTCACCGATGCTGTTCATCCAATTATAAAACAGTTTGAAATCATTTTGGCTTTATAATGTGTGTTCTTGTTTTCATTTTCTTTAATAAAGCTGTCACAGTCTTCTTCAGAGACTCTCTGAAAACGTTGCTCTCCAGAATTTGATTCTGTCACTGGGTGGGGCACGAGCACAGACTCATCTCCAACACTTAAATGTAGATCGACTTCTTCGGTTTCATTTATGTATTCCATAGTTAACAAGTGAATGAAGTATTGCCATGCAATACTAAGTCCCCTACTGGACATAATGGACTGATATCTGTCAATATTGTATAAACAATACTGTACTATATATACAATATGTTATAACAAAACAGCTGGATTAAAATTTGCATATATAAAAACCTACAGTTTTATTTTTCGGTCGATTAAAAAAAAGTTATCATATAAGTTATTTATAGTAACAACAAAGGGAAATTAATCCTACAAGAAATCTGTATAATATAAGTCCACAAGAAACTCTTTACCAGGTAGAGATAGGTCAAAATACAACTAAAATTGGATGTAACAGACATGTTGTACCACAGAAAAGTAGTCTAAATTTTTCCCTACGACCAGTAATAAAAATGTTACAATATAATCTATTTATAGTATCAACCAAGGGAGGTAATTCTAAAACAAGACTGCCTCATGGTGGTGAACATTTGTGCCAAGTTACATCAAAATTTCTCCATGCATGAAGAAGAAATGCTCTTGACAAAGTCATTCTTGAATTTCACCTTTGATCTCAAAGTGTGACTTTGACCTTTAAGCTAGGTCTCTGGGTGTTGCGCATGGCACGGGGAACATTAATGCCAAGTAATATTGCAATACCTTGATGCATGACAGAGTTCTAGACAGGACAGGAAAAAACCCTTTTGACATTTGACCTCCAATTGTGACCTTGACCTTTAAGCTAGGGGTGCGGGTTTTGTTCATGACACGTCGTCTCATCATGGGGAATATTTGTGCCAAGTAATATGAAAATCCCTTGATGAATGGCAGAGTGATGAACCGGACAGGAAAAAAGCCATGTTGACATTTGACTCCAAATTGTGACCTTGACCTTTGAGCCAGGGATCCGAAATTTGGCATGACACGTTGTCACAACATGGGGAACATTTTTGCCAAGTTATATTAAAATACCTTAACAAATGACAGAGTTATTTGCCGGACACGAAACAGACCCTGTTCGTGCCATGTTAACATTTGACTGCCAAGTGTGACCTTGACCTTTGAGCTAGGGGTCTGAAAGTTAAGCATGACACATTGTCGGAGTATGAGGTACATTTGTGCCAAGTAATATTAAAATCCCTTCATGGATGGCAGAGTTGTGGACCGGACAGAAAAAAATCCTGTTGACATTTGACCTCCAATTGTGAACTTGACCTTTGAGCTAGGCATCCGGGTTTAGCGCCTGACACGTCGACTCATCATGGGGAACATTTATGCCAAGTAATATTGAAATTTCTTCATGGATGACAGAGTTATGGACCGGACACGAAATTGCGGACGGACGGACGGAATAACGGACGGAAAAGCGCATTCCTATAGTCCACGAAACTTGGAAAACCCATATACGATATTGCCTGGTTTAAAGCAAATGCAAATGTAGCGTTGACTAACGATGGACTTTTAATGTTTTCCTCCTTGATTGGATTTTGTTAACCGTTTTCTCCTGTTACATGAAACTTCATTCGGGGATGCAAAATAACCGAAAACAATAGGTGGGCTCAATTGTGTACTCCGTTTACGCCTAGTACACCGATTTTGCCCTATTTGTACTAGTTTCAGTCTGGTTAGTTGGGCGCGCAACAGTTCGGTACACATGCTGGACATGCCAAACAGACCGATCGTAACGATCCGGCGCATTTCGGTATGCCGATCACGTGATCTGGATAGCTCATTTCTGTATGAATTGAGCCAACCTGATTTATGGCTTGTAGCCTTTTCAATAAAAAGTGTGGATGACAGGACGACGAGTGCTTGCCTCGACATAAGGCGTCTCAAGACAGTTTCAATACTTTTCTCAAACACTTTATTGTTTTACGGACCAAATGTGTATGTAACGTGCACACTAGCATTTGGGAGAAGTGTTAAAAAGAAAGCATTGAAAATGTGTTTCAGACGCTTTGTGCCGTGAAAGGAACTCGTTTTCTTGATTTCGGCGCTTTTTATCTTATCAAAATTCATTAAGTAATAAAAAATATATTAATAAAAAATGTTACCAGAACTGTTTTTCCCGTGTGAACGATATCGAAAAGTCACGTAGTTTGGCCACCCTGTATATGTAGCGTAAAGAAATTTCCATCGATCTCTACACAAACTTGTTCTCACCATGTTTTTAAATAGTTCATTTACGCCCTTTTAGCGATTTTAAACATATACAAAAGTTACCTTAATACACAAAAAATGCAACACCTTTATCATTTAGTGTAATTTCATATTGGTAAAATTGGTTTATCTGTATTTTGATACTCGGATTTTGTTTAGGTGTAAATTACAACGTGGTTCTGCTTTATATTAATTCTTAATTCTCTAAATAAGCCTGCAAAAGGGAAACTTGAACGCAGCTGAAGTTATATGTTTTAAGTCATGCTTTACTTGATATAAACACAAAAGGCCTCGTTGTATGGCAACATGATTATTCAGATTTATAGAAATGTTTGTGAAATATTCCTGTTCAAAAACGTGAAACAAACTTTGTTTCGTATCACTTCAGACGTTCGGCATACCCCAAGAATGATGAATTGATACTTTCATATAATTATGACTATCCATGCAACATGTATGACTTATTTTCTTCCAGAAAGTTACTTACTACTTGAGAGTCACACTCGATAGAAATAGTGATTTTTGCATAAGTAACTTATTTGGGTATCAGAAAGAATCACAAGTATTGCATGAAAAGAAAACATATCACTTTTTAAAAACGATATGCCGTTCTCTTCCCAAGACGAATCTTAGAAGGTAGGCGTTGGAACAAAAACCACCCAATACTGCTAATAGTAAACACTTACTGGTCAGTAGATAAATTCCCGCCTACTGACCGGCAAGTTTTATCCACAGTGAAAAAGTAGATGTACATTTGTATTTAGCGAAAAGAAGTCCTTTATTTAAACTTATGAAGTAGTAAACGAAGTGATAATATTCAATATATTGTCTTTCTTATGAGT
>NW_026459937.1:0-73455 GCF_021730395.1 Mercenaria mercenaria
CACTCCCAATAAAATTGACAAGACTGAACTGAATTTATTTTCAATAATTATAACACAGACACCAGAAAACACTCAAGACATTCTCAACATGCTTTTCTTACTAAATGAATGGCCACATTTGTAATTATCTTTTAAAAAGTAAATTAAAAAGGTAAGGTATCGAAACACAAGTCAACAATTTTTTACTTAATAATATCATAATATTCATGTTTTAATCAAAGAAATGAAAAGTAATAAAACTTTTGCAACAAATACAGCGCATATTTTATATATTCGAGATCCGTCAATAATTCATATTTCACCTTTACTTTGTAAACAGTTGGTAGTATACATAGCTTGCATAAAACTGACCAGTCGCCAAACGCCCGATCTCTCCGTCTCTTTGATCACGTGGTCTGGAATGCCAATGACCCCTACCGTGGTCATTGGACCAAAACTGCTGCTAACCTGTCATTGGACCAAAACTAAAAAGGCGGGTACTGACTCCCATCATTTAATGAGGGTCTTGAAATTTTCACAGTAGGCGGAATTAAAGGCCTAGATTTTGGCAGTGGGCCAAGGGATTTCTGTCTTCACCAGCACGGCTGGGGGCTAATGACCATCACAGTATGGCTCCAATAAACAAGGGTCATTGTTTATTGGAGAGTCAGTCTACCTTACAAGTGTATCTATTAGTGAGAAGGGAAAAAGATGTAAATTTATTTTAAATTAATGAATAATTGATAACTTTTAAAGTTATATACTAGTTTTTTGCATTTCTATGTAAAAAAAAATATTTGTTGATTAAACACAATAATAAAATAATCAGAACTTATTTTCACAATTATAATGAAATAATGAGAAACTTACTTAAAGAAACATGCAAATTTTTATTTTTTCAAATTCTGTCTTGAGAATTGTAATATTTCTGAAAAATGTGACTTTCACTCATCTAAAGCTTGCAGAATACTGTAAATAACATTTGTCTAAATTGAAAACAGAATGTGAATTTCAAAGTTACAAAGCGAAGAATGAAAAAAGTTTGACAACATACTGAAAATGAAAATTGAGTATAGATGGAACACAATAATTTTATATTCAAATAATGTTGATTACATGAATACACGAAAATCAATTTCCAAATAAAAAGATATTGTTTGTCAGCACAAAGAACTCAAGAAGTTTTCACTATACTTGTGTTTTATTATCATTATTATTTTCAATATTATTACTGTATCTTTTATCATCCTGTATGTAATAAAATAAAAATAATAATAATATACATATGATAATAATAATAATAATGACAATAATAATAATAATAATAATAATGAAAATAATAATTATGATTATGATTATTTCTAGTATTATCATTATTATAACATTAAAATAATAGTTATTATCATCTACATAATATCAAAATAGTAATTATTATTATTATGATTCCACATTTACTGAAGAAAAATTAATTTCTCTCAACTCCACTGCACACATCTTCATGGTCTAGTTGGGGTCCCTGCTGTGGTAATTGCCCTCTAATCAGTTGCTATTACATAATCGCTGATAAGCAGCAGATAAGATGGGAGTTGTATATTGGATTTGGGGGGGGGGGGGGGGGGACACTTATATAGTAGTGAATCTAGGCCTTTAACCGTAATTGTATTTTATTACTTTGCGCATGATTTATCAGATATGACAGGTTTTGATATTCCTAGTTTTCAATAATTTTGATATATATTTATACAAGCCTCTCGCAAATGACATCCGGGCGGATATTTCAACCCGATTCGTAAACATATTATTATCATTATTAATAAGAATGATAAAATCTCTTTAAAAATTCAAAACCAATTCATAAAATTATCATTTGTACGACTGAGACCTTCAAAATACTCGAGGTCCACGATTTTTACCGTTTTTTACACAAGGTTTATTAATTACATGCCCGCCTTTCATTGTGAGCCGGACCCTGTGTCAATCTAAAATTTTGCTGATAAGACAAGATTACTAAAATATACACTTTCAGAAACAAAAAAAAAAAAAATAAATAAATAATTATCTTGACACCAGGCCCGGCACATAATTGTGGCATTTCCACTTTTCTTTGCAATTTTGGTCGTAATTTCCTTTGAGGGAACCTCATCAAACACATACCCGTTTGCTTTTTTGTTGTTGTTTTTTTGGTCTTATATCAAGTGCAGTAAGATACGGTACAAAAAAAACCCGTAATTTACTGCATTTTAAAAAATTCATATTTTTTTCAATTTCACTGAAATAGAAAAATATTATCTTTGATCAATCATCTTTATGGAAATTGCAGATACATGTAATAAGTTTAGACATAATACGAAAGGGCTACCTTTTACTTGCTGCGGCGGCTTCAAACAACGTTAATGCATGTAAACTAGTCTATACGATTTCTGTTTTATAAGTTTTGAAGTCCAATATGAACATTTGAAAATGCTCTGATGTGCTTCTTTTCTCCGGAGATTGCCGATATAAAACGATTTAACTGTTTCCAATTAAAATACCGCTGCTAATTAAAAATGACCAAATTTATTATATATGCAATTTCCATAAAGATGATTGATCAAAGATAATATTTTACTATTTCAGTGGAATTAAAAAAATATGACTTTTTTTAAAATGCCGATGCTTAAAGCTAAAAAACCCGGCGAAGTCAGGTTTTAGAAACGTGCAAACATTTCCGAAATTGAGATATAGTAATAAAGTACGTAATACAGTCAATCTAACACGAGCAGAATGCCTGTTTTGGTCAAAATTGCACAAAAACATGACAGAAATCCAAAAACAGTCACTTCAAATCAATTTGTCACTTCAATAGTTTTTGTACTGTCAACTTTACGACCAAAAACGAATGTGTCGATCCCACCTTACACATGTGGCTATCGAAAGAGTATATCAGCAGTTGATGGCAAATAAGCATGTACTTACATGTTTTTTTGAAAATAAACTTCCCGTTTCTTTGTTTACATCGCCATTTCTGCCAAGATGATATTGAATTCTCGCTTAAAAACCCGAGAGACATTATATACGTCCGACCCCCTGTTAAAGTAGCAATATTTACATTCGCCCTATTCTTTTACCATTAAAAATTTAGTATCTACAATTATCTACATTGATTACTTGTAAAATGACGACTAGGTGGGGCTTGTAATACATTCCACTAAACCAAAAAATATGTAATTTAACATTCTCAGTATGGTATTGAGGACCAATCACACACAAACTATATACTGTTGTAATCTTAAACCCTAAAAATAAGAAAAAAGTATACACGTGAATCATATATAGTATCTCGGCGCCTTCCCGGCATTGGCACTGCACTTTACTTTGTTTGTGTGGAATCACGAAGGGGACGTCAACGTAATCAAAAGGCTTACAATCGGCGTACACCCCCCAAAATTTGGGTATATACTTTCTCCACGAGAAAGTCAAAATAAAGGGAGGTAATAAATCAATGATGCAGAGTTCTATATTAATTATTGTAATTTATTAATTTATTTAACATTGTGAGATGTAATAATTATAATAGGAAAAGCAAGAGTTGCAGGAAAAAATAAGATAAAAGAAACATGTATGTTTATATCGTTAAACCGGTATAAGCACTACTTGTAACATCGTATGAGGGTATTAAACTGCTACTGAAAAATAATACTAAAGTAGACAAGTAGCAACTTTAATTCTTCTACGAGAGCGTAAAATTGTTCAACGCTTAACGAAATAGCTTCAAATACATTTACGCTAATAAGAATTGCTTGGTGTAAAAACATCGAAAGAATTCACCCTAAGAACGTGACACACGACATTCAATGAGATACAAGACTATGTACAACGACACTCGACTTCATTTCGCGCAAATGTCGTGGAATTGTGACTGTCGACTTGAAGTTTAACCATGACACACGACATTCAACGCGACACACGACAACGAGCAAAGACTCACGACAGTCTATTGCGCAAATATCGTGGAATTGTCGCATGTCGAGGTACATGTAATTTTGGTCAAATGCTGTTAATATATATATATATATATATTCAGACTCAGTCATTTTCAATGAAATATTACTACCAAGGTATATTAAGATATCGTAATAAAAGCTACATGTATTTGTAGAACTATTCAATGAGATGTACACATTGTAGCAAGATAGTAGAAACTGATGAATTCGATAGTTCTTCAAATTCATCTACGTATAAACTTAGATTTAATATAGACTGCACCTCTTCAAATGTCATTTATGTCATAACTTGTAAAAAGTGTAACATGCAATATGTGTGTCAAACACGACAACAGGTTTCTAAACGTATGAACAGTCATAAATTTGACATTAAATATTAATTAACAATTTCAGCGATCCTGCATATGCTAAGTAGTGTGGCTACACATTTCAACAGTACTGATCACAATTTAGATGATTTCAGTGTTTTACCAATTGACATTGTTGATGATGATATGGATAGATTATTACGTGAAACGTCCTGGATTCACTGGTTAAATACCGTGCAACCATCTGGCATGAACACCAGCTTATTGTGTACTGTGTGAATACAGTTACAGAGTAACATTTAATTGATGGGGTTTTATATACTAGCACTTTCATAATATCCCTACAGCTTAAATATTTTAATTGTATAGTATTATTTTTAATTTATTTTCTAACTTTAAAATAATATTAATAATTTAAGTAAAAGTTAAGAATATATCTCCTCCAATTTTCAGCATTTTGATATTTTATTGCCTTTTATTACCTCCCCTTATTCCTGCTTCGTCCCATTTTCCGCCGTTTGACTGCATTTGCCGTTTGACTGCATTTTGTCATTAAATCGTATTTTTTTAAAGTTTTTAATTGTTTGATTGTGTCTGTAGTTATATATGTGTGATTAGCTTTTAAGTTAATGTTATTTTACTATTTATATAATTATAAGTAGATCTATTGTTAATTCTCGCTATGCTTCACATGTATATTTCAAAATTTGTCATGTAGATATGTTGGGCTTTATTTTTTCTCTACTTCATATTGAAGAAATATGTTTTCGGTAAATACCCGCCGTATCATTATGATCCGTATCTATATGTACATTAATACAAATATATTCTATATTTGCGCTTTTTGTCATGTTGACGTTCGCGTCCAAACGGACGTGACGTCGTTTGTATTGTACGTTTTTATACCTGACGAAGACATAAAGGTCGAAACTAGTAAAGAATGTGTTGTCTTGGTAATTGTAAATCCATTTGATCTAGAACTATTCAAGAATTATTTCATTAAGGTATAGCTTAAGGCTCATATCCGACCCTTAGGGTCGCCCGGGCTCAAACATGGGTGCCATGATGTAAAAAAGCAAAAAAAAAAAAAAAAAAAAATAAGAAAAAAAAAAAATGCACGAAAATACACCTTGTTTTTCAAAAAATATTTTACATCAACATAGACTCTAAAGTAACACGCTTTGGTGAATACCAATCATTTGTATGGAAAAAAAGTTTCAGGTAAGTTTTGTCCATCTGTATGATCTGTAGACTCGCTAAGGGACCGTATAATGCTAATCTTGGTCGCATTTTTTCGAAAAATTCACAGATTTCATATTACTATAAAAAGCGTTAGAAATAAGATATCAAACTGAAATTTCTTTTAATAAGTAGTTTGAAATATTGTCTAATCGAATATGAATAACAATTTACTTCACCGACGGACATGCCGTCGGGAACATTTGCTGAACTTTGCCACTTTTGACTTAAAATATTATCTGTAAAATAAGGAAAACTATTTACTTTGGGTAAATAACTGCAAATAAAAGCTTGTTTTTTGTATAGAAAATGACAAAATCTGAAAATTTTTGACAAAAAAACAACATCAATTCGTCCGCCTGTATGTAATCTAGGATAAAAGCTGTATTTCCGTACTTTTCCGTACGGAAAAAGTTCGTGTTTTTCATTAACTTCAAATAATTGTAGAATGTTCAAAACACAAGATATTTTAATGAAATAACTTTTATAAATTAAATCTAAACATTGTCTAAACGGATATATAATTTGTGTATTTTTATTCGTCAGAGGACCGTCTCAAAATATATCATTTTGCGTGAAAAAATGCATACTTCATATATCAAATAGAGGGGGAGTCGGAGGAATCATGTTTTCATAACCTGATGTCCGATTTTAATAAATGATACATTGTTGTAAATGGTAAGCCAGTATCTAGAGAAAACAGGCCACGTCAGATTCGAACCCGGTCGGCTAGGGGTCAAGGTCATAGGTCAAAATCCGGTAATACTCTCAACATGTGAACTGTTCAGAGCAGTCAAGACAGTCCTGAAAACCCAAGCACTACCTTCACTGAGTGCAGTGATATCATTGGAGCGATTCTCACGGCTCACCTGGTCGGATCAGCTTAGTCTTGGCCAGCACCCTACTGCATATAACAAGTTAGGCCATTTTCTGATGCCTGTCATGACCTCTGATGGCGCTATATGGACTTGTAAGTAGCTTAAATGTAAAGCTAAGACATCTACAAACATATTCATATATGTTATAGGTAGGTACCTGGGGTGTAGAGACTCGAACAAGGGTCAAAATCTTACATAGTGTCATTATTAGCTGAAATTCAGTATGATTTACAATACCGTACCTCCATGTATTACTTCCCCTGACACCTGAACATGGTCTTAATCTGTAGCAAAGACCCGTAGGTCAAAAGGGACCAAACTGGGTCGAAAACCTTCCAGGCATTGTCAAAAAAGCCGTCTCGAACCCTACCTTGTAGCCGTATATGGCCTGCCCTTACATGAAAATATCCCTGTCGAAAACCTATTAAATATGGTCAAAATAGGAACTTAGAAGACCAAATGGTGACCTTACATGTCCCGCCCTGACCCCCAGGGGATTTGTTTGTTTGTTTCTTTTGGGTTTAACGCCGTTTTTTCAACAGTATTTCAGTCATGTAAAGGCGAGCAGTTAACCTAACCAGTATTCCTGGATTCTGTACCAGTACAAACCTGTTCTCCGCATGTAACTGCCAACTTCCCAACATGAATCGGAGGTGAAGGACTAATGATTTCAGACACAATATCGTTTATCAAATAGTCACGGAGAAGATATGCCCCGCCCGAGGATCGAACTCGCGACCCCGAGATCCGTAGACAAACGCTCTTACCTAATGAGCTAAGCGGGCGGGACATCGCCCCCCCACCCCTACTTCAGGGGAATCCAAGGTACTTACTTGAACGTGATCTCAGTTGATAGCTAGGAACAATATCTACACGACCATGCATAATACGGGTATATAAGTATATACATGTGAGGAAGTTTTGTAACAAAATAGATCTAGATTTCCTAGTCTATAATTTGTCGTAAAAATTAAAGGGAGGTAATTACATTTACAGTATCTGTATAATTTTTATCTTAAGATTAATTTTATAATTCTATAATAGAAAATTACGTTAAATAAAACAACAGTTTATAAAATTTTACACAGACTTTAATATATATATATATATATTTTTTTTTTTTACCTTATAGATGTACAATTTAGCCTACATATATAACGGAAACACAGTGGCTTTTGTTACTGCCGTTTGCAAACATATCAATGTTGCCACGGTGTAAAGACCTATGTGTCATGGGTCTAACGACGTTTGAACAATGAATTGTGTTGTTACTAGTCAACGTTAATTTGACGCGTTATAGATTTTAGTATAAATATTGAGTACCGTATTTTTCCGGACACTAGGCCGCTGCACCGTATTGGCCGCAGTCATATATTTTAACTATTTCAGAAATAAAATTTAACGTATAGGCCGCCCGGCATATTGGCCACGGCCTATATACCACAATGTGGCGAACATGACCATGTCGTATAATGAATGTCCTCGATAAAAAGTCATTGAAATCGATTGTCATTTACAGGTAATGGCACTTGTTAATCCGTCGTAAGCAAAATATGGCTACGCCGACGAGAAAGAGAAAATTATCTGAAATCGACACTGGAATATCCAACGCTAGTCAGGAAAGTGATATTTAAGCAAATATAAAAATATGAAAAATGAAAGGGAGGTTATAAAGTTTAAAGATACAACGGTATGCCAGGGGAAAATGAGATAGAAATTTAAAAAGCAAAGCAATGGTGACTGTTAAAGTGCACACAGTTGAATTTTTTAAACAATTTTGACCATTATTATTCTTAGCGGTAAGATAAATGAGTATAAGATTCTGTCACTGGTTGTATGTGCAGATGGGAATATCCGGCCTCGAGGGTAACTGCTTAGGCGGTAACGAGGCTCCCTGCTTACAGAATCTTTTTCTTGCATACAATTTCAAGAAATAATAAGAAAAATAAGATCAATCGAACGGCTTTCTTTTTAGAACTATTTCTTATAGCAGTGTATTTAAACAAAGCACGGGAAACCAACGCCCGCAAACAGGAAAGACGTCATGACGTTTCAAAACAAATATCAATGTTTAGTTCCGGTTTTGTTTTATCAGTTGCAGCGTAATGTTATGAATTTTTGATAAAATAATGTAATTTGAATCAAGAAATATACTATCAGAAACCAGTAGGAACTGTCAAGGTATTGAATTTTTATTCCGTTTTATAAATAAAATATAAATTACTACATAAATCTTCTACATATATGTAGTTCGTAATACGTCAGTTACAGCACGAGAGTCATCTTACACCCCGGGGTGTATTTTTCCAGCACTGGTAAAAATACCGGAAATCCCCGTCTGGTATGCATGAATAAGCATATATATGCCTGTAGAAAAAGCATCATCATCACTGTTAGACGAGGAACAACTGCACTTGTTCTATTCAGATCCAGAGGACGAATATTTCAACGGCTTTGATGAACGTGAATGAACCGCTACTGTAATGCATGTGCAAAGCGTGTATGTTAAAAACGTAGCAGTGTAATGCATGTATATTAATACAAAAAAACAACAACTATACTTTCTGATATGAAACAGTTGATAATATGCATATGCTAGCACATTATTCTATTTTACTCATATTTGTAAGGTGCAATTATTACGGGCGCGTAAACTTCACGATACATCCGACGATGTCTAGAAGAAATGAAATCGATAAAATCGTAAGTTGAATTTCAACAGTTTTCAAAATGCATGTAAAAAAATTAAAACTGTCGTATAGGCCGCATGAAAGGCCCATTTAGAAAAAATAAAATGACGTATATGCCGCTTCGACGCATAGGTCGCACCCCTGAAAATTTCACTTTTTTGTAACGTATAGGCCGCGGCCTATTGTCCGGAAAATACGGTAAGCAATGAACATGGACGAAATGTGATGCAATCATCTCAGAACATTATAACTTGATAAAGGCGAAATAAAGCCGAAACGTTGTATAAAACAGAGTTTTTATATTAAATGAACTCTAATGTAGTCTGTATTTAGTGCCATTTACCAGAGTAGTGAAGGCAAATGTTAGCTTTCATCGATGCTTGGCTATTTCGAAGAATTCTAAGTAATTTAATTTGCTTCCAAGCTTACGCCTGAAATGTCGTGTAATTTAAATTGGTATTAAATTTTCCTAATACAGGATAGTTCCCGGCCTTTGTGTATACATACGTTCGTTATGCATTGACACTAACTACATCATGATAAAATTCAAACTAGCATGCTATGTATGTTAAATATGCGCAGTTTTGAGACCATGAAGGTATGTACAGGTAAATAAAACAATATACATTTCATACCTATTGCATGCCGGAGACTGAGGGTGATAAAATCTGTGGTAGGAGGGTAGAGTTTAAGGGTGCACTTATACTTCCTTTCTATTAAGCTATAGATAAAGCGGAGAACTAACTCCAGAAATATACTTTTTACTTCAAAACTAACATGTTTCGT
Organism: Mercenaria mercenaria; assembly: GCF_021730395.1. Taxonomy (NCBI): domain Eukaryota; kingdom Metazoa; phylum Mollusca; class Bivalvia; order Venerida; family Veneridae; genus Mercenaria; species Mercenaria mercenaria. The sequence continues at coordinate 9,864 of NW_026459937.1, forward strand.
CCATTCTATTAAGCTAGCATTTATAGCAACGCGATAGTGTTCACCTTAATTGTCTGAAACCACCTCTTGGATCTCTGTCGTTTATGGTCTCATTAGTCATGACAGTGACCCACTTATTTGGACTTTTTGGCTGATATTTTACGGAAACTGCGTAAAGGTAATTTTCTTCACCATAGGGTTCCAAAATTATCTTCAGCTGTATGCCTGGCGATATACCTGGGGTCTAGAATCTTTATTAAACCTAAACACTGACTGACCGTCCGCCTTAGGTGTGATAGGCCCCATCAGGCATGAATGCATCAGCCTGTTGCAAATTTTCACCTCGAGATATATGAATATTTGACTATGGCACCAGGAGAGGTCTGTATTCATATTTGATTATATTAATTTATCATACCGAAAACTTAAAGAATTAATATTTACAGGAAAATGAAAATAATTAGTTTAAAGATTTATTGAATAGGCAATTAACACCATACACAATAAAGACAGTAAGAGTCTTGTCTATAGAGCACACCAAAATTGTGGCGAATTTTCGTTAGCAATATGATAACTAGGTCTCATAATCTAAAATTCCATACGTTTTAGCTTGTTCCGTCAGAGCAGAAACCAACATCAGTAACATTTGAAATAAAAAAACCCCGATAACTTCTTACATTCTACTGAAACGAAACGTTTTGCAGGGTGAGCATACCATTAAAACGAAAATAAAACGACAGGGGTCAAACATGTATGAATGCTAGAACAAAATATAAATTTATATTATATGTATATAAGCGCCTCGTCATAATTGATCGTTGCAATCTTTTATCAATGCGAAAGTATCTAATCACCCAATTAGTATCACATGCGCAGAAATCTAAAATAGCACTGTTGCGCATGTGATATGAAATTATAGATCATAAGCCTCACATACGTTATTTTCTGTTCTGTGCATGCGATATGATCCTTAATTTTATAGCACATAAGCAATAGCGTTTTTTTGTTTGTCTGTGCACATGATATTATTTTTCATATCTGCTATTAAGAGATTGATACTTTCGCATCCGATTCGATTAAAAGATACGTGGTGCTTACTTACATTGTATATTATAGTATAAAATTACTTTTTCTTGTGTTCATGCATGTGTGAACCCTGTAGATATTTTTCTTTTAAAATAATAATTTGCCGTCCGTGCCAAAGTTTAGAAAACAACTACCAATTATTGAATCGAAACTTCATTCATCGGATAGAAATTGATCTAACTAAGAAAAATAATGCTCAAACCTATATATATAATATGATTCTTTTAGAAATAAGGAGTTTTAAATGTTACTGCCGTTGAATTTGGCATTAAACCTACACAACGTTGAAGTACGCGCATATATATATATATATATATATATATATATATATATATATATATATATATATATATATATATATATATATATATATATATATGGGTCAACGGTATGTAAAAGGTCTTGGCTAAACCTGACATATTGCTTTAAAAAGCGTCTAGGTCGATATTCATATATCTCGCGGTAAACATTTTCCATATCACCCTCTCATGAATGCAATACCTATAAAATATAAGTGTGATATGTGGTTATCATGTTAAATACACGGAGCACATTGAACGACAAAATAGTGATGGTACCTATCAAAAGTATTCCCTTTCCGATTGAATGCATTTTATATTCATAAAAAGGTATATGCGCGTATACCAGGTCGAGATACACAAACACCTTGTTCAGACATGGTTGCGCGCTGATCAGCGCAGACAAAAGGCTTATACTATGAATTGTGGATAATTATTTAAACGTACGTTCTATAAAAAGAATGTTTCATCAATATGTCCCCGTTTTGAAGCTTTTGGTGGATATTAAAGATAAGTACGCGTGTCTGTCAGTGTCATTCCTATTTAAGTACAACACCTAAAGACAACACGTTGCTAAATGCATTTTGACGTCAGCTTGTTTTGAATATGGTATTGTTTCATCTCATTACTTTTTTCCTTGTTCATGACGTCATACTTCCGGTGCATTTAACTTAAACAGAAGTTAATGGGCCAAGTTATACCAAATAAAGAAGGTAACCAGTACTATCTCATAATGCTTCGTGTGCCGCTGTAATCTTATGTATCTTGTCTAGTATGTACCCTCAAGTAAAAATTACATAATTGAATCTTAAGGTATTTCGTTCTGTTTATCTTCTGTTTATAGTAGTTTTAGTCTCATCCGTTCGGTAGCAGTTTGCGTTGCTGAGTTTCTAATTATTTAGTATTTATATTAGGTTTCTAATATGAATGCAGCTACACATGGATCACTTCATTTCACTTCGCTGGCAACCGGCTAGGTGTAAGTCTGATTTCCCGGCACTGTCGCGGTCTGTCTTGTGTACAGTGATTTTCACAGGACTAAGCTGCAAATAACATACTAGTATTTTAGCGATATAAATTCGGATAAACATTTGAAAATTTGTGTTTATTAACAATGAAGGAAGAAATATAATTCAAGTAATATTTGCTTTCTTATTTAAACAGGACACAATAGGAATCAATAAAGGTTAGAAGTTTTGTTTTTTTTTAGCTCAAGGAACATTCGTTGTTTTAAAAACCGGCGAGATTTTTTTCTTGTCCTTCACGCGACCAGCAACACCCGTTTGGAGGGAAACAAATTGAGCCAAAGAGAATGGGCGTATTCGACGGCTATAGCTCCAGAGCTTATTTTTCATTTCTCTTTTTAATCAACAGATTTCGGAGCTAACATACAACAGTCATCCTCGTCTGACTTTTTATCGAAATATCATGTACTAGTACGCATGCAATTATAATCAACATACGTACCGCTGTGAAATACAGTTAAAAGATGAAAATGTGTTTTTTAAATAGACCAGCAGATGAGGGATTAGTTCAAGATTAGTTCAAGATGGCGGTATTTGATACAGAAATAGGAATAAAATTTGTATATTCAACGGAAATAAAATATAATTATACCAAATGACCGGAAAAGTAGGTCTTACTTAATGTGCCTCTCCGTTTCTACTTGAAAGAAAAAAACGTGATTATTAACTTAGTATCCGCATATTTTGCAGATGAAATCAGGCGGTTGTATTCCGCATGCCATTCTATTAGAAATGCATAAAAGTCACAATTTCTAGAGTTTAATCACAACTAATGAAAAGTAAGACGGCAAATAGTGACTGTTTGAAATCGTTTATATAAAATTAATACTCAAAATCACCTACTTTGAAGAAACAAGCTATTGGTTTAACAGGGTTACTGTCAGGTAATGTCCTGAAATTCTGCTGTAATTAATAATTATTTTGGCTTTATTTAACAATTTAGTGTCAAATCAGAGACAGGTTTACGTAATTGTTTATAATAGTGTAAATACAAACATCTTTAGTTGTTGTTACTATTGTTATACACCAAGTTCCGTTTCTGGATAGACATGAGAACATTAGATTCTTATGACATACTACACAATTAACTGGATTGCATGGTACCTGAAGATTTGCTACCTTTTGATAGGCATCGTCGTCTAAACTAATTTGAACGATGATAATTTAATTTATAAGATTAACATTCAGATTATATTAAAATATGATAATAAACAGAAATAAAAGAATACGAGGGTTGTCCCAGAAAATGGCAGTTAAAATAATTTTTTCATGCGTCGCTTATTTTCGAAATAATAAGAAATGTTCGCGATTTTCTGAGACAATCCTCGTATATAAAGACACTATTCACTACACCCCACGATTGTGTTATACGAACAAAAACAATGAGAAAACGTTTTCAATAAAAAACTCCAATTGGACCTTTTTCCAATTTTTTAGATTGGAAAAAATACCAACTGGAATTTTTTCCAATCGGAAATTCGTCCGGCGGATATTTTTCCATTAAAAAAATATTGGAAAAAAATCCCAATGGATTTTTGAAAAGTTCTCAGGAGACCGCTATTTGATGTAAATTACGTTCTTTTATACAATATATACAATAACCAATTGTTTATACATACTTTGAGCAAAAAATGTTTTCCGCCCGGAAAAAAATCCAGCACGCCAAAATATGGGAAAAAAGTCCGATTGGATTTTCAAAAATTCCAATCGGATCCATATATCCGATTGGAAATAGGAAAAATCCAATTGGACACATTTTTTTTAATCATCCTTTTTGGTACATAAGAAAATTAAAACAAATGCAATACTATATCATTTATTGCTCATTGGCCCTTAAACTAGCATCCAAGCTAAAACAGAAGTTTCTAAGTCACTTAGAAATGGTAGCGAAGTTTGCCAAAATCCTGGTTTTGCAAAGATATCCTGGTGGCTGTCATACAATATAGAAAAATAAAATGATAGTATCGACTGCAAATCAATGTTATAGGCATATGTTGACGTATACAATTCTACAGATATTGAAGATGTCAAGTAAATATACACATTAATGAATCAGGTTTCAAATAAAAAAAATAATGAACTAAACAGCTTAATACAAAGATTAATTTTACTTCATCATCCGATTAGTAAAATGTCACAAAAATACTTATACGTTGTGTTTTCAGAAAACGAATGTGTACTAAATATTGATTTTACTAGTAAATAATTAAATACATAGCAAAAATATAAATTTGTGTAGGTAGGGCATGACAACCATGTTTTTTTTTTTTTGGCTATTATTTTCACTCCGCCTGATGTTTTTCGCTTGTTTGTAAATACTAGAAATTTTAGTGCATTTCTGTTTCTTTTCAAAATGTCTTTAAATCACTTATATCATGGTTTGGTTTTGCTGAAAATTTCAAATATCATTAACAGCATATCGTTGGTCTCAGTCGGAAACGACGTACCATTAAAATGCCAATGTGTCAGGAGACACAAAAAAAACACGAAAATTCAAAAACAGCGTATCTGCAAATAGAAGTATAGAATTTAAAAACAAAATCATCGTCAAAAGACGTATATGCAAAAACCACACCATTCCCCTGCATGAATATGATTTAAAAGAATTCCATAAAGCTTCTTCGTTTATTGTATTTAAAGAAAACACTCAAAACTATGTACTTTGTGCAAAATAGCGTTTTTATTCGCACGTCGAAGAAATTTATTTTACGTCCTTTCCTCGCGTGACAATGTTTGACATTTGCGATTGGGTATTGTATCCGATATCTTCGCAAAAGATGCGGAAATGCTTTACCTTTTTGAAAAATGACTTACTTTTTTATTGGGACAAAAATGCAGGTTCGTCCTTTGCGAAAGAGGCCGACGATATTGTTCTTTGTGTACGCTATATGTCAAAAAAGCATTATAAGTATTTTATACAATATCGACAAAATAACAATTAATATTGAACATTGTTTACATAGCTGTGCTGTTTCAACATCGGTATATGTTACACTCAAGTTTACAATGATAATGATAGCCATGGAATAAAGCAAAGTTAATATATTATACACTTATTGCAGGTCAACAGTCAGAACTAGTACCCGGAAGGATTGAAGGCCAATAATTCCGATTATTGATCGCCAAGCCATTCAACATGTTCAATAAGTGTTTTAGAATAGACACCATACATCCATTTTCACAGTTTTCATTCCTTCAAGTTTTGACGTTAGCCCATGAATGGACAGTAACTATTGGCTGGTGATTTATACTTTGATTAAATTTATTTTAATTTACTTTAATTTATGCAATGATAGTACATGTTCAACAATACTTTCTGTGCACACATACACTACCACGCACACAGACACAAACTTTCTCACATATGAAGATATCAGCACATAATTTTCAAAAAAAGATAAAGATGCATCTACCGCAACTGCTGAGATGATTTTTGTCTAAGGTATTATTTAAATTGACCCATGGGATAGGATTTCCTTCCATTTCTGATGTTTTTCTACTTCGATGTGTTGTAGTACAATACAGTTTTTAATTTCTACTCTAAAAATAATTTACAAAGAATTGAAAATTGGTATGCATTTTCATACTTTAGAACTATAACTGTAGTATTTTGCTACTAGAAGTATAAAGACGTTCGCATCATTTTAGCTGTTTAATTGTATGATTAAGATAGAGATAATAGCACATTTCAGTTTTAAATTGCAATTTTGTTCATAAAAGTATGTTTTAAGCTCTCCCAAGAATTTCTGTGTGCATGGGCATTCCCAAAATAAATGGTTTAAGTAGATTCGACATTCCAGATTTATTAAAAATATATAAAAGATTTGTTGTTTGACAGATTTAATTTGGTAATTATTCCATGGTATTTCCTTATTTGAGTTTATGAATTCGGGTATAAGCTTTATTTTATTCCAGGATAAAATGATATATGTTAAGAAACGGGCAGTTTTTTACGTTTTCTTTTATTTCCTTTTCATTCACTTGAAACTAAAATAATAAATTTCCACGAAGTTTATCTAACTAAGATTGATATGTAGAGTTTATGAAATAGTCATTTAAAGGGCTGTTTAAAACGCCATGAAATGTTTCAGAACTTTCAAGTATCACCAAGAATAAAAAGAATATTCTGGAAAACCCAAAAACAATCCTGACTGTAAAAATAATTGTGGTAGAACATTCTGGAACACCATAGAATATAAACAACTAATTGACATGATGTCTCAAAACTAGGTCAGTTAACAGTGATTTATCAATAAAGTAAAGGGGAATGACATATTTCAAGATTTTTTAGGTCAATCAATTTTATTTCACCATTATGTAGTCTTTTTTCAATATACCTCTTTTTATTTCGTCCGGCTTTCCCAATCCATATAAAGACAAACATACATTTTTCTAAAGATAATATTGTCTACATATTTGGGGATGGTAAGACAGAACTGTAGTATATCAATTTTGGCAGAGCGAAAAAAAAAGCGATTAATTATAGAAAAACCGTGTTTCACCGTGTTAATACACGATGGGTGATTATACGTCGACGTAATAATTTAAGGAGGGCGTAGACCAAATTAAATTATTTCGTACGACGTACTACCGCCAGAGTGTATAAATAGTGCTCAAACACGGTTTTGCTATAGATTATTTCGATTTTAACAAGTCTTTTATTTGCAAAATATAGATTCAATATCAGCACTGTTTCTTCGCGCATGTATGACGCCAAATGGTAAGTCGTCACGCGCCCTTGTTTATAAGAAAAAAGCGCTTCTATACTAGATCTATTGTTTTAGATTAAGAAAATATTAGAATCGAATCAATGTGTAACAAAACGTGTTTTACTTAAATTAATACACTCAAAATCGATAATACGTTGCGAAACAAATTCAATCGAGCTACCAAGTAGCGTTCATTTCTGATGTTGCCATCGCTAAAGACATTTTTTGAACAATTCAAATTGTGGTTCCAGATTCTTTTGACATGGTAACTTAGTATGTGTTTAGAATGTTATTCCTAATGCACTGTCTAATTTCCAGCGAATATTTCAACTTTGACAGTAATGCATGAATCTGCTTTTAAAACCTGACATTATTTTCGTTTAGTTTAAGTCCTGAAATTTTGCCGAAATCATCTTATACTGCTATTAAGGTTTCAAAGGATAATTTCGACCCATCCGTGACAAACGCCGCGTCGTCTGAAAATAAAACATTCTAATGTACATTTCGTATAACTCTACTTTACATTGATCAGTTTATATAAATTTTATCAATGCGTGATTCTGAAATCAGTTGCTCATTCAAATTTTGTTATTGGGATATTAATTCTTTTTCTTTTTATCATCTTCTCTATTCTGTTATCTTGTAAATTTAGTGGTTTCGTTTCTTACACTGCCTTTATAATTTCTAACATCGTATTTGGATTTTTACCTGCGTTTATCTTATTAGTTTTAAAAATACCCGTTTCTTTTCTATTGTGTTTGGATATGGAAGGGAAAAGTTATTCTTGAATGGTCTGATTTACATCCGTTTTCTGTTTTGAATAAACAAGTTTTGTTAATTAGATTTTTTTTTCAAAGTAGAAAATAGTCAAGACTACAAAAGATTGCAAATTTGTCTTTTGGATGCCATGTGAATTTCATTTTGTTTTATCCTCCAAACATCTAACCAATAGTTTTTTATTTGTGCACATTTTATGAGTCTCTTTACGCCCATACTTTGTGTCTATGTTTGGATCAAAACATAATGTTTGACGTCGCCACCTATCAATAAGTCTTAAACATTATTGTCTGCAAGAAAGCTATCTAACTTTTCAAATAGTAATACATCGTCCGCATTAGGTCCTTAGATACTAATAATTGAATAAGTTTCCTCGCAAGTTCAGTATTATTGCATTTAACCATCCACAGATTATTTCTATGTATTTAACATGAATACAAATAAATGTTTTATTAATTAGAAAGCATTCACCTGTGCTGCTATTTTTTCACCACTTAAATAAGCTTTATCGCACAAATCTTATGTCCAGATCTAATATTTATTTGAATTTACGTGTGTCTTTTGTAAGAGGCATATATCATAGTTTTGCAGCTTAAGCCATTCAAACATTTGTTTTCGTTTTAATGTCTAGCCTATCTCTCTTACATTGAAACTACATATTTGCATATTTATGTCAGTGCCATGTGAACATCTTTTACATCAACAGATACGGTAGATGATCTCAAAAAATGTCTAAATAGAATATCATGATACATATCCAAAAAATCCGAAAAAACATAAGCACAACATTGGAAATACGATCCAAAAACAAAATAATGTCTCTTTCTTATTTCTTTAAAAAGTTTCAATAATTAACACAACAACTATAATATAACAGTATTGTCCGTAAAGTGAATCTTCTTAGGCAAACATATATATAATATAATAATAAAAAAAAACAAAAAACAAACGTTAGCTATAGAATGAAACTACTTAAGTATGTAGGAGCGAATTTTTTCATACTCTGTGAGCTTGAAGAACTTTTGTCTCCAAGACAAACTAGAGAAGAAAAAAACATAGGTCACCGAATTAATTTTAATTTAAAGCATTTTCTTCACATATTGCTTAAGCATTTCTGAAATTCTGTAAAATTAGAAAAATAGTGGCACTTTTTAAAACCTATAATATCCCACTTGATGTTATAGGGATTTCAGGTGCTACAGATTAATATGAATACAAGGTAATGCCAGTATTATATAAGCATAAATGTCACTAACAATTCTCTTTCATTTTTACATATTGACATAATTACTCCACCCACTTTTTTGTCAATGGAAAAAACGTATTTAGATCTACAAAACAAATCTGACGTTAAAATTTCCAAAATGTTTTGCAGCTTTAATGACCCACAAAAATGCTTCAAAAATGGAAAGAAAAAAAGCTGGGGTCGCCGTGCATCTAAGAGATTTATTAAGAAAAAACTGTTAAAAATTGGTGAATTTTGATATTTTTTGTTCTTTTTGTTTTAATATATGTTTTCTAGAAAATATAATGTTCTATATTGAAAACTTTTATTTCACTTATAGCTTATTATTATATGTATCAGTCAGGAAAATTTCAAAACCAAACCTGATCTACTTTAATAGATATTTGACATTACCTACCCCTACCCCATTGTAAATCTTACGTCAATTTTAGGCAAATACCAGCTAAAAATAAGGGTGAAATACTTTTTTCGCAAAAAGTACATTCTATTTTGTTAAAATGGTACATTATTAGCCATATTTTAATTATCTATCATTAATTTTTGGCAAAACTTTTGTTAGAAAGCAATATTCGGAGAAACATTTGTCAAAATGGCGGATATCCTGAAAAAAAAAAAAACGCTCGTACATCCTTAACATTTGTGAAAAAGGATTCAGATACAGACAGTATTGCTCTGTTGAACTGAAACACGGTGTTAATAGCTTAGTTCCAGTTCTTCATAAAATGTAAACATCTGGTACCAAATTTTGCACAGAGGTAGTTTGGACCAATACAAGACTTTGATTGTGAAGACCAGTGTCACAGATTTTTGGAATTCTATTTTTAGAACATTCATTTTATCCGTACTCGTATAAAATTTATAATAACATTCCCCATTGTTTTCTTTTTCAAAGATATGGAAGAAATACTTTTGATGCTTATTCAAAATTTGAACAGTTATTTACTAAAAACAAGATATCCCTACTAATCAAATCAATATATAAACGAGACAAAACAAACCGACAGAATAAATAAAAATACCTAAAGGAGGTTTTTTCCGCTACAAAAGTGTATATTTGAAATCAGAAAAGAAAGAAAGAACCAAAAAATCACGTATCGAAAGACATTATATATAAGTAACTTTTTTGTCATTTAAACAAATTATCATTTGCATACAACACGAGGTCGAACTTCTACATTTATAACAAGCAACGTACACTAACGGCGGGCAGTATTCCTGGATTCTGTACCAGTACAAACCTGTTCTCCGCAAGTAACTGCCAACTTCCCCACATGAATCAGAGGTGGAGGACTAATGATTTCAGACACAATGTTGTTTATCAAATAGTCACGGAGAACATACGCCCCGCCCGAGGATCGAACTCGCGACCCCGAGATCCGTAGACCAACGCTCTTACAACTGAGCTAAGCGGGCGGGCCAAAGCAAATTGACAATCCATCTCAAGTGTCTTACAAAATTAATGACCAAGCTTCATCCAAAACTACCCTACTTCAACCACACCATTTCCTAATTGTACCCAACATTGCATAGCATAATCAATAACTGCAGTTAGGTTTACGTTCACATCTATCCAATTACAGCTTCGCCTAACAAAGGATAATACGCCCGTTGGCAAGCAGAATGCGGCAGGGCAGAGCAGTAAACAAGAGTTGTAAGCAGTAACCTTGTTTCAGGACGGGGGCGGGGATTTGATACTTAAATACAAAAATACAAGTAACTGAAAAGTGTATTTTGTTTTATATTACATGGGTGAATAGTCGAGGTTAAAGGATATGGGAGGTGGTGAAGGATGTGGATGAGGGATATCAAGATGTTATTTAAGGACTATAAGCTGAAGGTAGAAAAAGTTACAGGGACAAAGAGGTAGGGGGTAAACGGGATGTGGATGAGTGATACTAAGATATAATTACTGAACTGAGCTGAAAGTAAAACAAGTAATTAACTAAAATCACAGGGGCAGTGATGGGGGAGGTTGAGGGTGCGGTATGTGAATGAGGGATACTAAGATACAATATCAAGGATGGAACTTACAGAGGCGGTGAACTGGGTATGAGGATGTTTGGGGGTGGTGCGGGAATAGAGGATGGCAGACACTAAGATTAAGTATCAATTTTGAAGAAACTAAGCTGAAAGTAAAAATGGGAGTGTTCATCACTTAGATCCTGACCATTGACGTATTTAACCTATAAACAAAGAGAACATCCTGTAGTAATGAATGGACATAATGTTAAAAATTCTGGCTATATTACTTTGTGCAGAAGCCCAGACTAAAGGGTAGCAGACATCAAGTCAGATCCCTGTATTTATTAATTGGACAGCATTTTATTTGTCTTCTAAAGGCACTGACCAACGCAACACCTATTTTACCTAGAATAGCAGTTTTTTTGTCACCGTTGAAGTGACTACAGGAACTTGCATATCATTGGCCTTCTTATATTCCGAAACTGCTTTCATAACTTTCCCTATTATCATTTTTGGCAATAAAGGAAAAGCCTTCCATTGTTGTTCCTCTAACTTCCAGTTTTCCTTCAACGCTTCAATGAACGCTTTAACAAGGGGTGACGGATTCTTTGTGTCCGAGGAGGTCATTTTATGTGCGATGTCATGTGGTATCGTTGACTGGATAATAAGTATGTCATCCTGCAGTATTTGTATCTCGCCAATCTCGAAAGGACTTTCAGGATTTGTTTTTTCTCCAGGCAAGTAGTAACCATAGGACTGAATGAAAAAGAGTTTTGGCTTTCCTCTCATTACCTCTTGGTCTTTCATTGTATGCAGTATCTCCTTCTCAAGGAAATGCAGGTTTTGCTCATCCGTGGACTCTTCTCTAATGTTTGTCAGAAAAACGAAGACAAAACAGTCATACAGTTCATATTCCTTGTAATTCCTGTCCATTACTTCTATATTGTCTCTGATATAGATATTAAAGTCAACGTTTTGCTCAAATCTGCATTCTACTTCTACCGGAAAATTTGTTTCTTTGTCTTCTGTAAAGAACTTTTGCAGGATAAGAGCATCTGTATCAACACAATCTATGTCTAGGCTGTCTGTACTTTTGATGTTCTCATTGTTGTCAAGACGAAGCGCCGCCTGAGATACAATCGTGACAAGGATCTTTCCATTGTCCTTTCTCCACCTGTACGGTTCGACTTGTGGTCCTTCAAATCTTTTTTTTGAAATCTGTAGTCTGTTCTGTAAATCTGAAACAGAATACAAAAAGGCCAAGTTTAGTTTAGTTTAGTTTAGTTTAGTTTGCATTAAGGCCTCCGGCACAAACACATAATATATATATATATATATATATATATATATATATATATATATATATATATATATATATATATATATATATACTATTGTATACATCATATACATCATGACAAAGTATGTGCATAAAAATAGCAGCATATTTTAACACTGGTCATGTTACATCTACAATAACAATTACAACTTAATTACGCATACATTTTATGTTAATCTACATAGAAGTGTCAAAAGTTAACTTAGCAAGCTTTTTCAATGTACATGTCAAAAGGTAACATGAAGGTCTTGTGGGGGTAAGAGTGAGGTTGGGTGCGCTCCATAAACCGGTTTAAGCTCCCCAGTGGTGTTTTTGTGCCACTGACCGTTCCAAGGCGGTGCCCCACTGTGTTCCTTTGTTTGTTCGTTTTGTCCTTGTATGTTGACTTTGTGTGCGCGCGTGTGTGTATGCTTATTGTTCGTCTTGTCCTTATGTGTTGGCTTTGAGTGCGTGTGTGTGTGTGTTGTTCGTTTTGTCCTGATGTGTAAGCTTTGTGTGTGTGTGTGTGTGTGTGGTGCACGCGTTGGCGTGCTGGGGGTTTGTTTTGAGGAGGCTGCGCTTTTGGTGCGTGGCATTCCCTGTTTGATATTTGTCTTTGTTTTTTAGTTTTGCTCACCTGATCTAGTTATCACCCAATTTATCCAAATATCCAATAAGATCTAGATTTCATAAAAACTACATTCTTCTGTTTTCTTCATGTTTTTAAACACCATGTAGAACGCGAATACCAAGTTTCTTTCTTTAAGCTGACCTAGTAGCACAGTGTTTAAATTAGTAGCCTATATTATTTAGATTATCAAAGTTCAAACAAGATATAGATTTTCTAAAGACAAATATTCTGACAAATTTCCATGAAGATCAGGTATGAATGTGGTTTCTAGTAATACTATGTAAACAAGTTTTTCTATGATCAATGTAGTGACCTACTTTTAGACACAGTTCTTAATAAATTTCCTAGATTTTATAAGAGACAAACAGTACGACACAATTTTATAAAAATCAGGTTTAAAAATGTTGCTACTGGAGTATTAGCATAGTTTATCTATGATTTGTCCTAATAAAGTTTTTATCCTAGATTAGCAAACACTGTAAAAGCAGAAATGTTCGCGAGGGTTTAGTGTTCGCATATATTCACCTCACCTCACGAAAATTAATCCTCTCGTAAATATTGACCATACGTATAATGCAAATCAAGCAAATCGCGTCATTACACAAACCTTTCCCAACATATCAAATGAGAATGGCCATATTTACAAAAGTTGCTATTTTTACTGTTTCCGTGATAACTATAGGATAAAATAATTTTAACTGTTTAATTCACCTTTCCACAAAAGACAACAAGAACTTACAGAAAGGGCGAAACGCTGCATTTTCAATTATCTCATTAATATAGTGACTATCACTCGCCTCTTTCCACTTATTTACATAATTTTTAGGCTTCCAACTGGTAAAATTACACTAGATTGTCCTGTAGACTCACCTAATTCCATTGTGTTATATCTATCATTTACGTTGACATTTGTTACTTCGATCTTTTGGAACTCTGTGTTTGACATAGACTTACAATCGGCAGAATCTGAATTTGTGTTTGGTCTTCTCGATTCCACAGACGTCTTGTCATCTGCAACAGAAAAGGACTAGCGTAAGGTACAAAACTTATGATTGGACTGATTTTGTGTTTGCTAACATTCATTTGTTCAATGACCTGGTTTTCAGCACAAGAAACAGGAACAAGGTTTACGAATAGATGCATGTGCCGTTACTTCTGTAGTCACAGATGTCGTCTGCTTTGTAAAAGCGCACTGACTTGGGTACGGTCTTGTTCTGGACCTCACTTTTTAGCCTTTTCTGTTTTAGCATTTCGTGAAGCTCGTGAGTGGGCCTTGTAAATGCGTTTTTCATCATCAGAGTCACTTGCTATTAGAGAAGCTATGTATTCTGTTACAGCCCTCCATCGAAATTCTGAAGCGTCTTCAATCTTTATCAGCTTCTGTTCATGCTGTAACGTCTCCTGAGCTGAAAAGTTATTTTACGAAGTATAAATTACGTGAAAATTGGATAACTTGTATTCAAATTTCATTTTTATGAGTAAATAATACATACTTAATATACGGTACGGATTCCGGACGTGTGTCGGTATTTAAACTCGTCCTAGAAGGGAATAGAATTTTTTACCCTAGTACCGTTTCACTTCCCAGAGAGTCATTCCATTAAGGCATATTCGAAGTCGCCTAGGAAATACTGTGGGGATGGAAGGGCGGGTTAGTCGTACATTAGGTAGGTATTATTTATTCATAAAAATGGAATTTAAATACAAATTATTCAATTTCATTTCGTAAATAAGCCTACCTACCTAATATACGGTACGGATTACTACTGATTATGAAGCAGTATACTGGAGGAGGGTTACTTCAAGTCTTAAACTCTTAAAACCCTTTCGAAAAATAATATAATTAAAATAGTAACTTACGAGGTTTGGATCAACCCCACCTTAGTAAGTTACCATCCAGATTGTGATTTTCCGCCGGTAAGGTGTAGATCTGTATTTACACACACTGTATGTTTATCAGCATTCTTATATACTAAATAAATCATCCCAAACTATACACAATCCTGCAAGTTGCAAGTTCTGGTACCCAGAGAGAGAGAGAGAGAGAGAGAGAGAGAGAGAGAGAGAGATATGGTCGGTGGTTCTACCCAGGTGCTCGCTCGTGATGAAATAATGCACGGAAGGGCATCTGGGGTCTTCCTCCACCATTAAAGATGGAAAGTCGCCATATGACCTATTATGTGCCGGTGCGACGTTAAATCCAACAAAAAACAAGAGCTGTCTCCATAGGATGACATATGTCCCCGATGGCACTTTGAATGAGTAGTTATGACCGATGTTAGAGTTTTGGACCTTTGACCTACGGAGCTGGGTCTTGCGCGCGACACGTCGTCTTACTGTGTCACACATTCATGCGTAGCTATTTTAAAATCCATGCATGAATGACAAAGATATGGACCGGACATGCCCATCAATGCACTATCATGAAAAATGACCTTTAACGTCTAAGCGTGACCTTGACCTTTGAGCTAAGGACCTGGGTCTTGCGCGCGACACGTCGTCTTACTGTGGTACACATTCATGCCAAGTTATTTGAAAATCTATCCATCGATGACAAAGATATGGACCGGACACGCCCATCAATGCACTATCCTTTAATGTCTAAGTGTGACCTTGACCTTTGAGCTACGGACCTGGGTCTTGCGCGCGACACGTCGTCTTACTGTGGTACACATGCATGCCAAGTTATTTGAAAATCCATCCATCGATGACAAAGATTTGTACCGGACACGCCCATCAATGCACTATCCTTTAATGTCTAAGTGTGACCTTGACCTTTGAGCTACGGACCTGGGTCTTGCGTGCGACACGTCGTCTTACTGTGGTACACATTCATGCCAAGTTATTTGAAAATCCATCCATCGATGACAAAGATATGGACCGGACACGAAAATTGCGGACAGACTGACAGACTGACAGACCGACAGACTGACAGACGGACAGATGGTTCAAAAACTATATGCCTCCCTTCGGGGGCATTAAAACAACAAAAAACAAAATACTAGCTTTCATCTGATAAACCATCTCAGTATATCAAAGCAAACTCGCCGAAAAATTGTAAGAGTAACTCTAAATGTCTTATTCACAATCCTTGTGAAAACTCAAAACATGAGTATCAACTGTCCTCAAATAAAATTTTACAAAGGTGGTCTCCCTTGACCAATCGGCAGATTCTAGAACACTTGAAAGTTGCCCCTTAAATAGTGCCCAAGAGGGTCCGATACTTCTAGTAGAATGACCTTTTAATTTGCTAGAATGTACAGGTTTGTTGTTCTTCTTGTAAGCGTATTTGATTAAATTTACTATCCATTTTGAAATGGTTTGTGAAGATACTGGATGATGTGGTTTCTTAGTGGCAAGAAACAGTTTCACTACATCTTTACCCTGAACATTTCGGAATTGCTCAGTACTTTTCAAATATCAATGAATGCACAGTTTTGGGCCCAACATTTTATCTTCAGGAAAAGCAGGACCAAAATGTGTGATTTTTCATGACTTGGTCGATCCTGCTTAGACAACCCTGTGCGAACAAAAGTTATGCCTCCTCTGTATACATTAACAGAGCTTTCCCCAAGTTGAAGAGACTGTAAGTCGCTACACCTTCTAAATGTTGTGATGGCTACTAAAAAACAGGTCGTCCACGTTAAATACTTCAAGGAAACGTCTTTCCTTTTAAGGTATTAGATCACTAATAGAGAACCTCCTTTTTGAAGAGTATTTAATTCCTACCATAAACCTACTTTTACTGCAATTCTTAGTGGGACTTAGGTGCAAGCCCTACTGGGACCAACTTATTTTTCCTTCTTTTCCTTTTTTTCTAGTAAGTTTTTACTTCTTTCAAGACTTATTATTGATTTCTTGTACAAAAAATGGAAAAAGATGAATCTTATAAGCGATTTCTTGGTGTTCAAAGTGCATTTACTACTTAAACAGAAGGGGTAGAGTTACACATCTTAAAAAATATTGAGTTACACGCGGTGAAAGTTCTCTATTTTGCTTTCACTCTTATATTATAATTGTGGAAGAAATTTAGGTAGGTTTTACGTCTGCCCTAAGGTTATTTTAAATTGGAGTAAGCAAAATTCAAAACAGAAACACAGCATTCGACCTTATTTTTCCAATGTTGAAGTATGATTCCTGTCTCATTTAATCCGTTTACTTGAGGCACCATAGAAAAAATGATATTGACATTTTTATTTTGTGTTTTATAATTGTTTACCAATAGTTTGATGTTTCTTTTATTAAAATTAATGGTAAAATGAGTTCTCTGCAAACGTGTTGGATAATGGCTATCACTTTGAAATTTGTCTCTACTTGAGCTTGAGGAGATACCATAAGTTATACAAAATTTATAAAAAACGGCATGGTAAAAGTTGTTTAAAAATTGCAAAATAGTGCAAAACACGGTTACGTTTCAGAATATACAAAGCAAAGGCCATTTTGTAAACATTACTATTAGTGATCTAATACCTTAAGGGTTCAAATGGGTGTTTCTTCAAACAACCTAAAATAAAAGAAGGATCCCATTCAGGTGTTAAAACCTTAGTAGGCTGTCTTTCATTGAACTCACCCTTTAATAAGCGAATTATATAAGGATGTTGACCTATGGGACACTTTCCAACAGGAGGTAAAACAGCAGATAGCATAGACCTGTCACTCCTTATTGTTCTGTAGTTTAAACTCTTATGAAACAAAAATGTCAGGAAATTAGCACAGACACTCAACGATGCATCATAGGGATCAATTGATAGTTCAGCACACCAGTCACTGAATATTTTAAACTTTGAGTTATAGTCTCCTTTTGTGCCTTTACGCCTTGATTCTGCTAATAAATTTCTTATTCTTTCAGAAAACTCTTCTGAAGACAAGTGTCTGTCGACAGCAGCCATGCCGCCAGTTTTAGATTCTGAGATTCTGGGTGAACAATTAGACCCTTTGACTGAGACAACAGGTTTGTTTTTGGTAATTGTACTGGAACGACTACTAGCATCTGTAGTAACAGTGGAAACCAATGTTGTCTCGGCCAAAAAGGAGCGGTCAGAATAAGCTTGCACTGATACTGTTTTATGTGCTGTAGTACTCGGGGAACAAGATGCACCGGCGGAAAGGCATAGGCAATGGACGGGGCATCCCCAGAAAAACTCTGTTAATGGGTATCCATGAGCAAAAGACTTGCGTTTTCTTGTTTTCGAAGGTTGCAAAGAGATCTGTCAAAGGATGACCCCAGAAACTGAAAATTTTGCTCACTATTGTTTGATCTAGAGACCACTCGGTCTGTCTGACACTGTATCTGCTCAGTCGATCCGCCAGACATATTTTGTTCTTTAGAGCTACAGACCATAATTTCCATGTCAGATTCCACAATGCTACCGATTTATTTCGTACCTCCCTGAGGACTGATCCATTGTACTAGTCGTGTTGTCTGTACGAATCAGTACATTTTGGTTTCGGAGGTGTGGTAGAAAGTGTGTCACTGACAAAATTAATTATGGCTTCCATCTCCAAGCAATTGATATGCTGTAGCCGTTGGAGATTCGTCCAGCGGCCTTGCACTGTATAACCATTCATGTGTCCTCCCCAACCGTACAGACTGGCATCCGTTGTCCATATCATTCAAAAAACTTCCGACTGAAGTGATCGACCCTTTAAAATATTTAAATCCTGCAACCACCATTTCAGTTGTGGGTCAAACCAAGGTGTAACAACAACTTGATGTGACATTGGCATTCATGATGGGCGCCAGTTCTGTAACATGTGTATTTGGATAGGACGCATGAAAAGTCTGGCATTGGGAATCAAATCCAGGCATGAGGCTATTTTTCCCAACAGGATCATATAATGATGTGCTGTGTTCTGAGCTTTTAGCAAGTTCCACACCGCACAGTTGAGACTCCGAACTCTGTCCTGTGTTGGGTAAACTAATCCCAGACCAAGACTGAAATGAGCCCCAACATATGTCATTTCCTGACAGGGTTCTAGACTTGATTTGCTTTTGTTTATTGCAAAACCTTGTTCAAAAAAGCAGACTGAGAATTGTCATGCGATTTTCAAGTAATTTTTTGTCTGATTAGGTTTGAATTTAACCAGTCGTCTAAGTAAGTGGCTAGTCGGATGTTTCGTTGTCTTAGATATGCTGCTATCACAGCTGTTATCTTTGTAAACACCCGTGGCGCCAATGTCGGACCGAAACACATGGCTATTTTCGGTGTGATTTGTGAAAATACGCATCCTTTAAGTCTAATTTTATTGACCAGTCTGCTTGTTCTACTTGAATTATCACTTTTGACAATGTGTCCATCTTGAAATGTTTCTTCACGAGATACCGGTTGAGAGGGCGGAGATTTATGACTGGACGAAGTTCGTTTGAGTTTTTTTTTTTGGAAATAGAAATAATGTACTGTAAAAACCCGTCATTGAATCTTTTATCTTGACTTTTTCTATTGCATTTTTGCTTAAAAGGTTCTCGATTTCTTTTGCAAGTAAAGGTTGTTGGGTTAAAGGTAATTTTGTTTGCTTTATGCCTTGAAATCGAGGTTTCTAATGAAATTCTAGTTTGTAACCGTCTCGAATAATTTCTAGAACCCATTTGTCTGAGGTCACACTTTGCCATTCTTTTAGGAAAAGTGACAGACGACCTCCCACCGGTATCTCGGGACGATTTGCTATAATATTTACCTGGTCATTGTCTAGTTGGCTTGTCAGCTTTTGTGCTGCTGCCTCTGTGAGCTTGAGAGGATCTACGCTGCCCATATCCATTTTTGGCGTCTCTTTCTCTTTTTTGTAGCTTTGGAATACGAAAATTATTCCATCTGTCACGGTTGTAACTGCGGTAATGTGCACTTAAACCGCTAGTTTACTTTGTGTCGGCTTTTTTCTAAATTAATTTGCTGAGTTGAATGCTCCATTATTTGGACTCCACGGTAGGAATGTTTCGTGTAGAATGACCACTTATCAATATACTCATACCTTTATTGGTTATTTTCCGCTCTATGGACACACACAAAACTGGTTTCTATATGTTAACGTTTTGTGTGCCGGCCGTGTTAAAACAAACATTCTCGGCTTTATGTTGTCCCGCCGACATCTATTAGTGTGTTTAATTAAACAGATATTGACATCCATCTCTGCCCATGTATTTAGATTACATGTATGGTCGTGTTTGTTATAGGTTTAGAGTCGTAAAGGTTTGCAGGTAAATAGAGATGTTAAAACATCATACAGTTAATAGTAATCAATCTTAAGGTAACTCTTTACGATGTGTAACTTTTCTGTACGCCCGAATTATCAAAACGCCGAAACAAGCAGATTAACTTTTTTACAATTTCGCGGATATAAAACCTCGAGAACATACTCAATATTTCAAAATCGAGAAATTATGACACAGCGAAAAGATGTGCTTTTACAGTAGGTTTCATGAATATTTAACATAACATGTAGCATTTAGAATTATCAAATGCTTTTTTTCTAAGATCAAAGCAGTTGACATAGTGTTAGAATCAAAGTTTGCCTACATTTTACAGGGACAAACGTTCTAACAAATCAGGAAGGAAATATGGCTTCTAAGGTTTAAAAAAGGTTTCTCTCTGATTTATCATATTGACTTAATGCTTACCCCATACAACAGAGTTTAAAACTTGACACATTATTTTTAAAAAGAGAAAAATATCCTTACCGGTTTTATGAAGATCACACAGAGAATGTTGCCTTTCAAATTTTTACATGGTTTTGCTATGATCCTACCTTGAGACCTAGTTTCACATCTATAACAACATTGGTAAAAACCTGACCTAGATTCCATAGGGACAGTCTTAAATAGTTGAAGATCAACTACAACAAGTGGTCTCCAGAGTGTGAGAAATGTTGCGTTTTTTTTTTTGCATTATTTGACGTAGTGGCCTTGTTGTTGAGTCAAATATCATAGTTTAAAAACTGACTTAGATTTCATAGAGATACATTTGTATACGTTATAACAAATTTGTATAAAGATCAGGCAGAAGATGTGACCAGGAGAGCTTTATCAATGTATCTATATGATTTGAACTAGTGTATTATTTCTGTCCACAGGTAATCTATTTTCTAGTTAACAAGTGGCCACTGCCGAATGACAATAAACCATCAATTGCGTGTTGGTACCTTTGTTTTACTGATTAATTTGTAATAGGCATGCTAATAATGATAAATTATACAGTTTTTTTGTTTGTTACATTAAACGATAACATAACGCATGGTATGCACAAAGTGTGCTTATCTATACTTGTAAATTCAGAGACGGTGACCTCCCTCTTGTAACTTGTTTGCGTGCTTGGATTGTGTTCTTTTTTATTTTTTTTAAAATAATATTATAGAGTCGAGCTATACAAGTTTAATTAGTTAAGTATGAGATTGCTAGCCACAAATGTGTTTAAATACTAAGGTCCCTTTACATAAATAACTGATCGGTATGACGATTTAATGTTTTGTATATTTTTCTATTTGTATTATTATATAATTCATGTTGTCTAGTATGTGAATTATGTTACTTTTACCTACTTTACAATAACGTCTTTATAATAAAAGTATATCTGGCGGAAGGGTATATTAAGTACTCCGTTTGCTTTATCCTGTCACTATTTGCGTATCATGTGTTTGATGTATTCAATGCTTTTAAAGGTTCTACTATTTATATGTAATGTTAAGAGCAAAATGCATTTATAGTATATGTTTGAAACTTATTTCTACCAAATTCAGATAACTCCGTTCTTTTCGTAGTTTCCTGGTCATCAGTCAAACACTTCAATTTGTCCTTAACATCATTACTTTAAACATATTGCATATGTTTCTAAAAAAGTAACAAATTTTAACTTTATTTGAATATATACGAACACCCTCTGGCTGATATCAGATGCCACATTAGTGTGTTAGATGGTACGAACTTCAAGGTAGAAATTCGCCGGATATGCCTCCATACTTCACTCTAATGTAGTCCATATCAGTATATAGCGTCATTTTCCCGCCTAGTAAAGGCCATTTTGATGCCAGATATACGCTTAACTGATGCTTGACGGTAAAGAAGAAAGTCTGCAGATAAACTGATGCTAAGTTATTTACTTTAAAGTTTGTGTCGAAGCTTTGTAGTAAAATGAAAGTGAAAGTAGGTAATTCCTGATGTCTAAATACACAATATCAGCGTTTTCATCACGTGTCTCAGGCACGCGACCACAGTTTCATTGCATATTGGTCAACCCAAAAAATTTGGCTTTGATTGCCTAAAGAACATGTTAATACATTTTAAGACCAACTTTGTATTGCACTTGTATATTTTAGACAAAATTGATTTTTTTCCGGAAAGTAGGCTAAAGCCTGCTTTTAAGGTGATTTCCTCGGGCCAATACTTGTCTTACCAAGCCAAATCACTTTAAGGCACATCAGCCTTGCATAATAACCTCTAATTATAGTCACAAAGATACCAAATTAAATATATTAAAAGATGCTTTTGAAGAGCAACAAAGCAAACTAATAGCGGAATCGATTTGATAGAATGCAATTGAAATATGTAACACATGTTATTTCAATTCTGATTATATAACTACATAATAATATCCGTTAAAAGGGTTGCTTTCACAATTATACATGATTGATAACATATATACAGGTAAAAACATGTACGGGTGCAATGCAATTCAATGTGCATATGATATTAGAGATAGTACCTACCCAAGAAAATCTAAGGGGAACAACTCTGAATTGACCAATAAACTAAAGCCAACATAAAACATTGATCAAAAGTGAAAGAAAAATCAAATAGGTCCTTTCCGAATAACTGATCAGACGTATAAAATATGACCTACATTTGTTTAAATATTTTTGTATTCAATATACAACATGCACACTTTTCTCATAGCTTACACTGAAAGTTATTTTATAAGTTGAAGTGAGGCCCTGATAGAAATTTTAGTAGTGCATGAAAATGAAGTAAAATAATGCATATATTCCTTTAAAGAAATTTTACGACACTGAGAAACGTTTTAGCCAAAATCATTTATTGTTCTCAATGATAATACATTGGTTTACACAAAATCTATATAATAAAATGTAACAATGAAAAATTACAAAAAATGTTAAATTGGTATCACGTTTGAGTAACAACGTAGTTAGCTTGCTTATATTCATCACTTCAATGAGTCATTTTGAAGCATTTCTCTTACTGTTCAGGAGTACTTTGCGGCAAATAATGTAACACCAAAAGTCATTGTCATCAAATGAAATTACAACATTTTAAGGTAGCAAGTTATAGGTCTAATTCAACGACAATTAGTGAGGCGTGATATATATCAGTTATCCTTGGTGTTTATTGCAATATTGTTATAAGCTAGAAGTACAGACACGCATCGATCCATAAAGTTGATCTATAATGACTCTCTGCAATGTATTTGAAGCAATTCAACATTCTCTGGATGGAACTATCGCGATCATTGCTTTCCATGAAAAATGAATAAATGCTGAAAAAGCATATGGAAATTACTTTATTTGATGATTTTCGTTAAAGGTCAACTACCTTAAACAAACTATAAGGTGATTTATTTATTGTTGTAAACAAAGTAAGCGGGTAACTTCAGATATCAACATTAATTTACAACTTAAACAGTTTACACAACTTGGAAGAAAGATTTTTATTGGGGCCTCTCATTTACAATTATATCAACAATGATCACCTGAACTGAGTGCATTCATGAGTGAAACATTTTGATGGTAAAATAGTGTAGGGGTTTGTTTACATTATACAATTTAATAACTTCTTTCAGTTAAATTTTTGGTACGGTTTTGGTATGCTTATAATAAAAAGCATGTCATTCTCTTTCACTCGGATTTTCTTCATGAGTTTGAGACTTTTGGCTAGTCTTGTATATTGACTTTATTAAAAGACAAAAGGAAGTTCTGTAAAGGCTCTTTCAAAGTGTTGAAAGTAGACTAAACTTACACTATACTCAATTGAATTTATTTAGCTGTTGAGACTTTTGATACAGACTCTAATTGGGGAAATCCTAAAATCATTGAAAAACGGCCAATACAAGAGTTGTCCATTTTGCTTCAGATATTTTGAGAAAGTCATTTTTTAAATATCAAATATTTCTATTTTTACATGGAGAGGAGGAAAACCAATATTTAGTAAACTGGTGCATTTAACTATCATTTCACTCTGAAAAGAATCTGTAAAGATTAATTTGAAGTTTTTAGGTACCATCTCTAGGCCATATGTAGTACAGCTGAATTTTAGACTGTTTAATATGTTATACAACTCTATCTGGTATTTGTGTACTTTTTAAAGTCATAATTATTTCCCTTGGACTATTGGGAATTCCTTGTTACTAAATTTACTGTTCGTGACATAGCTAGAAGGCGCTTGACAGGGTCAACAAAATAGCAATGTAAAAAACAAATATGTAGATTAAACGGACACAGTTGTCAGCTGCTCTGTGAACAGAATCAAACTGGGGCTTTATGTACTGAAGGAGACAATTTAAGAACGTATGGTTCTAGAAATTGACCAGTTTGACTGGGACTGAGTATGAGATATCGGGATCTAGCAGATCAGGCTTCTACGGTTAGTGTCGATTGCAAACAATAACTGATTTTGTTTAATGAAATAAACCTAAAATTATAGTGGTGTTACGCCATTCATCCGAAAACACAAAATAAAACCTGGATCTGACATACGGAATCGAAATATTTGCAATTTGAGTGTGATTTTATTCCACTGTCATTCTAAAGATTAAATAAAATAATAAAAATGTTGAAATATGAAATAAAACAAATTTCGTTCATTCAAAACATTCCTAAATTTTTTGGATCCCTTATATCATGCTCAAATATCTTAAAAAATAAAAACCGTGATCTATACATTTGACTATATAAAAGATACTAAGCTCATTTATAACTCAGAAGTTCAATTAATTAAACATTGTAGAAACGTTGCTTTTCGCAAAAATACAATACCATCAAAACGTAATTTTCCCATATAATCTAGTTTTAAAATCTTGCTTGAGGTCCAATTTATGCATATCGGTCTAGTAAAAATTCAAGCACATGGCCAATTTTTATTATGACCTTAAGTTAAAAGAAACCTGGAGGTTTAATCAAATTATACATGATATATATTATGCGTTTTTTTTCATTTGGAACGTGCAGAACTACCTTAAAATGAAATGTGAAATGGTTTGATCAAGAATTGTCGTTTTAGTCTTATAAGCTATTCACAGTTCTTGATAATTCATATGAGAGACCTTGGCCGTGAGTAACAGATGATATTGTGGTATCTGAGCTGTGAGTACATATGCACAATACTTTTTATCTATTTGGAGGATAAGGCCCTGTTGATATTTTCATATGTATAATTATACGAATATTTATAAACATATTCAGTTTTGCCGGAATATTGATATCTTCTAAAAAATATATAAACAATCTTTCAAAATTACACATCTAGAAATGGTGAACATATTTACCTTCTTCATACAACGCTTTCTGGTCTTTATCAATCGATGTCATAAGACTAATCTTTACTCCGCAAATCCTCGACAATGTATCTGATATTTTTGCAAGGTGTATGTTTCTTTTCTCTTCCATAAACATATTCCAGAGGTATTCTGACTCTTTTACTGATGTGACATGAAATGGAAGCAGTATCTTCTTCGATTCCGATTCTTGTTGGGTAGTTTTCACTTCTCCAGCTGAAAAAAAAAGTTGTTAGAATTGCAGAACGATATTGTAAAATTATCGTGGATAAAAATATCTTTGTCAGAATTATACTAAAATGCATTGTTATTGCTTTTTAAATTAAACCTATAAACAGATCCTGATGCCTGCTGAGATAGTATCTGCGTCGAACGTTTAAGCGTCTACTAGTGAACGTTTGTGTATAATTGAAATACATGCTACTAGCTCCCGGTTGAGCAGAACTCAAAATGTTCACATGTTACAAATACCAAACACTTAGAGACATCTGCAGATGTGTTCTTACGGCGGTGAACATGGAACATTCAATGATACATTATAGTGCAATTCCGTAAATCGCTGCGTATGGTCCCCAGTTAAAATAATGGAAAGCTTCTCTGATGTGTCAAATTTAGATGCAGTGCGGTAGCAAATGCACCAGTTTATGCACTAAAATGTAGTTATACAGTTTTAGCTTAATAAGAGATTGTAAGAACCATGGAAATTGTAACGTTTATTTTGCTTGTACATTTGAATGTTCATGGATTCATTTGGTGGTTAAGTGATTTATAGATTGTGAGATATGTATAATCCTGAAAGGTCATATGTTATTATTGTCCATAGGTGTACGTAGGTGTAAATAATAGTGAAAAGCTGGTGCTGGAAGAAAAATGCCTCATTCTGACAATAAATACTGTTTTGAAATAGAGCAATAAATCATATGTCTACAACTTAAAGAAACGTATCGCAAATCTTTGAACAATATTTTGTGTAAGACTGTGGATCATATCAAAATCAACAAGAAACATACTTTTGTCAATGAACACCTTACAAACCCCTATTTAGCAAAATATTTTAATGTAGTGGGTAAAATAAAAATAAAATTTTGGCATGACTTTATTCATATCAGCTCTTTGCACCACTCAGGTAATATCAGATATTCCTATTACGTCATTTTAAAAACATGTATGCTAAATTCACCTGTTGAGACATAACAAATATATCAGACGGTAAAAAACGTCTAAAGTCTCAATTTAAGAACAAAACAAAAAACCAACATTAATTCTTCTGCACTGCAATGATTCTACTTACACATTGCTTGTAGTACATGTCCTGTGCTCAAAGGTTCTACCGTCCACGAGAGCGAACACGAGAAACACATTATGCGGCTGAGAGATGACGATATGTCTGATAGACGACGTTTGCACTCAGTACTATCCATGTATCTCATAAACGATTCTAGTACAGCTTCCGAGGAATATGTTATTGGTATTCGAATGCTTCCTAACTGCGCTTTTCCAGGACTTGCACTGGTGTTGCGCTGCACACCATTAAACCATTCTAGTACATCTTTTATTAAGTCCAGGGTGAGTTCACCATACCATTCAATCCTTTGTTTTAACATTACTCTGATTTCGTCTTCAGAGAAGTTCTCATTACTCTGAATTAATGTTATAACGTCATACAGTACATCGATAGCTTTTTTCTGTTTTTCCCTTTCGTCACACTCTGCTTGTATAATTGTTTGTAACTCTGTAATTACAAAAACCACCCGTACGGTTTACGATTAAAAAGTTACAGCATAATTTGAAAAGTTTTAAACGATAAAAGGTAAGGGTAGATTTCCCGGAAGCACTGAGCCACCCAAACACAGACATAGAGCCATGCATCGCAAACTAGGCACATAACAAAAAGAAACTGTAACGGACAAATATTGTATATGGGTTGCTTCAAAAATCCAACAACAAGTACAAGATAAAATGGTCTGGTGTTGGGGGGGAAATTGGGAAAGGAATGATGAATATTTAACAGGGAAAGCCACGTTCCTAAAATGCAGTCTTCCTACACCGTAAACAACAGCACGTACACAAGATAAACATATACATACACACATACAACTAACATACCCAGATAAACAGACAACTGAAGTGAGAAAAACAACACAGTGGGACACCGCCGAAGAAACACACACATAAAAGAAAACAAACCACATAATGATGTCAACTTGCATTTACAGTGATGTATTTAGTTATGCATTAACAAACAGAAACCATAGAATATAAATGAAAACCGATCCGTGTTTGACCATTCGCCTCTTACCTTTCGAAGCCATTTGGCGAGTTAGATATATATTAATTTTCCTCATTTCTTCTATTGACTTCAAGATCTCATTGTACCGATATTTTGCGTTATTTCCTGTAAAACAAAAACAATTCAACTGGCTTATATTAACGAATTTATTGTAAAATGGTGCACCGTCCTATACGAAATCTTCTTATGACCTCACCGGCATACAAATAAAACGTTAGCATTATTTAGCAAATTCATCACCATGATCTTATTTGAAGCGCTATCTCTACTGCTGAAAAGTCAAGGACACGGCACAAAACTGGACTATTTTCTAAAAGTTCGTCCCAACAAATCTTTATTTGAATCAATTTATCCCGTCCGTCTGTCCAACCATCCCTTCCTGCATCCCGAATCAAATTTAAGTGAATAACTTTGACATCACTGAAGGGGATTATGTTAACTTGACATAATAATAGATTGTAATGAAAGGAGTGACCTGCACTAAACCAAATAATCTATCTATAATAATTTTAAAACGATCACTTAGTTTTCCACAAGATTCATACTGTAACAGTGTATTTTAATGTTACTCGCTATGGTGATAGATGCCGATGAGAGACTTTAAGAATAACAAGTACATGTACCATAACGCAATATTGACTAATTTAAAACGAATATCCCATTTCAACGTTTCAAAAAAAAAAAAAAAAAAAACGACCTACAGCGGCTTCGCCTGTAATTATAAAGTCCATCGCTCGTATGCTGTCACATATCAATCCATAAACATCAAGACAGGTATAAGCCACTCCCAACTATTAATATTACTGGGAAAATGCAGGTTCAGCTCCTTAGAGTGCAGATCAACCAATGAAGAACATATTTATGGAGTGTACACATGAAATCGTGTAAACGATGTTGATATAAATTTGGAATTTCTATTTAGTTTATGTGTACCCCGTGCGGAACCTAATGACATGGGCGGTTGCGTTGTATAAGAAAATGTGACAATTATCTTGAGAAACTGAAGATATTTATGACTTTAACTGTTTTTTGTTTTGGCTGCATATTTGTTTTTATACTGTTATAAAAAGGTGTGCATGCTACACCTTTCTCCGGACATGAATCATCATAATTGCATTTAATAGTACATAACGCTATGTGGATGTTATTAATAATATGGTTTACCATTATTTTTAGTTGGTGGATACTATTTATCTCCGGGAGCTCGAGTAAAACAATTCTGATACTACTGCTTCTATTCTAGATTAAAAATAACAAAACTTTATGACACCAGTGTTGATTTTAACTTTAGTTTTGTAAATTTCCTCCACTTCAATGCGGATATACCCCAGGCAACATCTTACACTGAGTATCTGCCTTGCAGGTATTTCTAAAAAACAACGTACTATAATGTACGCTCTAATTTCAGTTTTTGCTCAATTTTCAAAGATACACGTATTTTGCATAGTGTATATTATTTTACCTGATACAAAACCTAATATCTCCGAAACGGTACGATGGTTTTCAATAAAACTTTGCAGGATTATTAAAGAGTCAGTCATGTATCATCCATGTAAAGCAAAAGTTTCTTTCTTGTCAAACTTCTACGGATGCGCGCGATTGTCATTATTTTCAGAATGGCTGTCGTACATTGTGTTCTTTATCTAAGAGAGAGAAGCTGATTCAGCATGATTGGATTAGATTTAAAGTCTCATTTAAGTGACATTTGCACAATTTTAAAAACAATGAATAAAACACCGACTGATAAGATAAATTAGAAAGGACATACATAATACCTCACACAAATCTGTGCAAAATTCTCTGGAAACCAGAATCTCTAGCAACCGGACTTGAGATATGTTCCGAACAGGGTCCGGTTTTCAGACTTTTTATTGTACTTTTACTGCTGTTGATAGTTCTGATACTTTGTTTTGTCAAGAATGTTGGCTTGGGTACTGTTATTTTGGTATTAGACTGAGACACAGTTTTATCCCCAGGCTTAGCCCTGCTGAAGAGGTTATTTGTGATATATTGATAACGTTCATTGAAATCCTCAACATGACTACAATCTCTGAGAAATCAAATTAATGAAAAAATATATAACACAAAAGATAATGGCATATTGACGATATAGTTCAAAGTATTTGTAGTAAAAATATATCATTACACACGATTTTGTACCCTTAACAACAAATCTAATAACTCGCGTAAAAAAAGTCATCACATTTAGTTATAACTTATGTTGTCTGCCCTTGAAAACTCCCATTTGAAGACTTTGTTCTACTGCCAAAAGACCTATATTTCAAATCCCATCCGTTGAAAAACCAAACCTTTCCTGACAGGGGATGCAACAAACGACTGTGAAACACCTTTTATTCGCGAGAATTTAATTTTCGCTAATATTCGCGAGGTTAAGTACTCGCGAATTCAAAGTGACTGCGAAAAATAGCTTTACCTGTTCGTGTTTATCTGAAATTCGCTGACGTCCGAAATAGTGTCTGAACGATAAATGTTCGCACTTACGAAATTCAGTTATTGTGATTTTGCATGATTCCACCATAGTTCAACAAGTACGGTTAAATGACTATATTATATACAAAATATACATGTATACAGCAAAGTATAATCTTTATTATTTAATAGTAAACATTTATCCAATTCATGACGTATCGATCAGCACAAGGGAAGAAACTAACGGTGTTACTGTACATGACCGCTAAAACAAAGTTATCTTCCATTACAATACTATAGTACATGTACTAAGTACTAGTAATTCTAAATTAAGCTGTGACGTGAATTCCAGCCTGAATCCAGCCACGCTGTACCATATCAGTGTCATTCTCGATTTTCTGCATGGTTTTAACAAGCCATTTAGCGTGCAGTGGTTTCACAGTGGACAAGCGCAAATCAACATTTACAGAGTCAATGTTACTATCCTTTAATTGGACGGCGATTTCGTTAGCATAAAACTCCTCAAAACACGCTTTCATGTACAACTTGAAATTGGCATGCATACACGCAATTATTTTTCACGCCTAACGAAACAGTTTCCCTTTTCAAAAGACGAAGATAATTATTATACAAAATGTACCATTGTTTACCAATTTTACAATGGTTTACACTTTTTTCAAAACTGAAAGAAACTGTGAAAAGTTTGCAATGATTGGGTAAGCTACGTAATAACAAAAGAAAGGAACAATTTATTGACGACTATACAACAGTGAGCACATATCAGATATTAAAGGCATTAATCTGCTATCAATAAAGAGCGTAACACGCACTAGCGGACCGGAGAATAAACTTTTAACAGTGACGTCATACAGGTACCATAATTGTAGAAAGTAACCGAATGCAGTCGTACTACCTGTTTTTTTCCGGATTCACATTCGCGAATTTAAAATTACGGTTTTAACATCGCGAATTTAAGATTTCGCGAAATAATAAAAATATATTGTTGCATCCATGCTTTGATCAGACAAATTGCTGTAACTGGGATTACATTGATCCATCAAAAAAGTAGACACTAACCTTTTACCCGATACATTTTGTCGTTGAAGAACTATAATTTTGATTTTGACTTACCAAACCGTTCTTTCAGCAACGACATCTGATCCTCTTCAAATGCATGTAGATCATTCAATTCTTTAAGTACAATATCATTGGTCAGCATTCCTGCTCCGGTGTACGAAATGATGTCCAAGCATTTCATTTGTGTAGCTTTGTCAGATGATAACGTCCGAAGCAATTCTATCAATTCAAATCGTAGCTCGTTGTAATCCCCTTCTTCCAGTGAGTACGACGCAGTATGTCCTTGGATTTTGTTTCTGCTCTCGCGTAATTCCTTAAGAGCACCATATTCTTCTTTCGTAATATGTCGGAAAACCGTTGATCTTAATACACGTATAAGCAGAGTTAAGTCCCATGTTTCAACATCGTCATTAACACCTGTACTAGAAGGAAACACGTAATTTAACTCGAACTTGGGCAGATTGAGTTTCGACTTTGAAGTTCTTAATATATCTTTTAATGATCGCCCATCTTTGTCAACTTCTCTATTGACTAATCCTCTCAGTACAAGACATCCACCCTTACCTAACAGCAATAACTGCCTCATATATCGTTCTTCGTTGTCAGCAACATAAGCCATTGTTCACCGGATCATCGTTATCTGAAATTCAAAGATCACTTTACCTCAGATGTTTTGCAGATTCAATGTATAAAGATAAGTCATAATACTTTACTGCATTTCTAAATAGTTATATATTTTAAGGTTTTACTGAATTTTTGGCTTAGTTTAATTCATGAGTACAAATGTAATACCATGATAAAATTTGATTACGACCTGGTACATATTTGCATATAAATTGCGGTTTCTTTGTTGAGATAGGTTTATGGAGTAGGTATACCAAATCTGATTTTTTTTTAAATTTGTAATTCATTGATTAAAAAGTTTCATCCTTTCCTTGTAATGATAAAGATACGAGGGAATATGCGGAAATAGATACACGGAAAAATGCTATCATTTCTTCATGTATCATCAAAAAATCAATGAAACTCTTATACATTTATAATGTAGATAAGTGAACACTTAGTTGATATGTTAAATTATATTATGTTCTTAGGACAAATAATAAATAAATACTAGTCCCAAAAACAACGTCATGTGACATCACCTTGTCCAATTTTGTCATGTCTCTATTTTTCTATTTTGCATTCTCTGAACATTACTTGCCACTTACTGATTTTTAAAGCTACTTTTCTTAAATTGGGTGAATATTAATACTAACTGAAAGCGTGTCGCCAATATATGTGACATCATTAAAATGTTTTTGCGGCATATTATGTTGACCACAGCTTGAAAATCGGTGCTGAACGGAGACATGAGATAGTATATTTTTAGTCTAGAGAAAATATTGCTGACGACTCACGGTTCAGACATTAACGTTCAGTCCTTCATACGATTTAATACGTTTCATTAATTCGACAGGAATATCGTATGAACAGAATCTATTTTTTTCGTAAGAAAATGTAGAAAAAGCATTTGATGATGAAATACAATGAACCATCATATTGATTAACTGTGATATGACAGTCATGATGACGTTGGACCGCTTTAGATATAATGACGTTGACCTGAAATCTGTAATTTACATAATAATTATATTCACATTCAATATGGTCTTATATGTTAATTTTTTTAAGTTAAGCAACATAGGACCAGAAATAAACATATTAGAGCACTTTTCCGGGTATTTTATAACATCCCTGGTGCATTACATTTTCAGTTTGAAGCCATTGGAAGATAATAAAGAATACTTAATAGGCCGGATTTCCATAATATAACTCCCTAAGAATTTAGAGAAATTTCTTCCGAGCAGAATAATGCGGCAACTAAATGAAATGAAAGGTTAAGTCACACATTTTATTACTGTGCCAATAAACAAGTACTTAAATTGTCTACCTTATATTTGAATTAATTGATGCCATTTAGTGTAACCACTACTCCAAAATACTATGCACAGATCTACCGTAATGGATTTATAGGGATATGTCACGCGCAAACATTGCCATTGAACTTTTGTTGTTTCTATGACAAATTCCTTTCCTTGTGAATGTATTTACACAAATATGACCGAACAAGTGCTGTCACTATTAGTGACAAATGTCCCCAAAGCGTGCCCAAGAATGCCACTGTTGTCTGCGCAAAATATGCCAGAATAGTTTAGGTATGAATCATTTTGTGACATTGACCTTGCGCTAGGTGTCTGGATCTTGCGCATGACATGTCATCTCATTATAAGGAACATTTATGCCAAGTAATTTAAAAATCCCTTCATCGATGGCAGTGTTATGGACCGGACAAGAAACAGACCATGTTAACCTTTAATCTCTAAGTGTGACCTTGAACTTTGAGCTAGGGGTCTGGATCTTGCGCATGACATGTCGTCTCATTATGGGGAACATTTAGGCCAAGTAATTTAATCCCTTGATGAATGGCAGAGTTATGAACCGGACACAAAACAGACCCTGTTAACCTTTGACTTCTAAGTGTGACATTGACCTTGAAGCTAGGGGTCTGGGTCTTGCGCTTGAAAAGTCTTCTTATTATGGTGAACATTTATGCCAAGTTATTACTAAATCCCTTCATGGATGGCAGAATTACAGCCCGGACAAGAATTAAAACGGACGCACACACAGACACACACAAGGACGGACAGTGCGATTTTAATAAGCCCACTTTCGAGGGCATAAAAAAGAACATAGATGGTAATACGTAATAAATTTATAGAGAAAAATATTTTTTGAACATTTTGCAGCAACCTGATTTATTCGGTTTTATGAACCACATGATATAACGTAAAGGTAAAGCTACGGCTTTCCGTCATTGTTATTGTTATTGTTATTCTTCTTATTATTATTATCATTATCACTTTTATTATTATTATTACTTTTCCTGACAAATACCTTCTACCAGTACAAACACAGAGCGAAAGAGCAAGACAAAACTTCTATAACAGAGAAAAAATTCGGTCAGCTAATTTACATTAGCGAATTGACAACCTGGTTCTTTAACGTGCCCGGTACGAAGAACCGATACATGCGAAGCCATCTTTCTTTGGAAGAACCAGAACCGGCCTCTATTTACGTGGGAAATCTTGACATCTCAGAAATTTCGAGTGTCTGGACCGAAATTTGAACCCCGGACCTCTGGATTAAAAGTCAATCGTGTTATCATAAGACCACCGGGCCACTTTCTGTTGTATATTAAACTTTTCTGTGCTTAACGTACAATATTTTCTTAAGCAAAATAAACAAATCATCTTGTATATTGAACAGTGAAAATAAGGAATATTGCAATATTTCACTGTTTAAACGTGAGATAGAAGAAGTTATTACTGTTCAAATGCTGCAAAATAATCAAGGATCTATTAAAACTAACAACTACAATGTAACGAATTGCATAACTTTTTTTGTCGTCAATATATATTCGTATTGAACACATCAACTTACTTTCAGATATATAGACAAAGGTCTGGTATGTTTAGTAGCCTTAAGGTAGGCCTAGGTGTTCATAAAATATTATCGGGTAATATTTCGACCCAATAGCACATCAAGAAATATTATCGGGTAATATTTTGACCCATTAGTGCATCAAGGTGCTATCGTCACATTAATAATTAGTTGAGTGATAGCACCTTGATGCACTTAGGGGTCGATTTGAACTACGTTAGTCTTGAAAGTTTTCGACACAGTTCTAGCCTCAATGGCAGAGAAATACAGCCATATCCTACATGAGCGTGTAGTTTTAGGCACAGGCCACCATTTAAAACTGAGGTCGGCTAGATCTATATCATCAATGGTATTCCAATATTATAACCTTATCTATTACTTAACGTAAACCTATACTATACATGGGCATATATGTGGATCTCGTAAATGTTTTATATAAGTCAGCGTGTAAGCTGCTGTAGTCATTACGGATGCGTGCATAATGAACAAGTCCATAGCGCATAAAGTCGTATCTTGCTCAGGAGGCCGGTTGCGCTGATCTAAAATATATCTCTAGTCTTCAAGGTAGAGTAACAAGTGTTGTTATTTCTTTAAAAAAGTATAGATTTGATTCCAAAACTGTTGATAGAAATAGGCCATTGAAATACTTGGGCAATTGACCATGTTTATTCTTGTGCACTAGAATCATTGTTTTTTCAAACTCCTTCAGTCTGCAAGAGAAACCCAACAATTGTCATTAAAGAGACCTAGTTAATCCACTTACTATTCTTGCTACAACATATTGTAGTCTTTTTGTACTCGGTACAGTTATCCCAAAGTCTTGATGCGTATTCTAAATACGATATTAGTATGTTATACATATATGATTAAGTGAATTCCGCTATATTTTGAATTTGAGCTGCCTCACAGATCCGAACACGTTAGACACTGTCATTACAGTATTGGCGGTAGAGGTATGACATAATCCGTCATGACCAGATGTTTGTGGTTTTGAACGGATGTAAGTTGCGAATACTAGAAAGGTAGGGAACGTATAAACAAATTTGAAAGTGAGAAAAACAAAACTTCCGTTGGAGTTAAAATTAACAAGCCATTACTTTGACAAAATGTAATTTATTAGATCTGTATTCAGTTATAAAGGACAGATAAATCACATTTCCGCACAAGAACAGTTTATTATTTTTTCAGAGGGAGGAGTGAGGGGTGTGTGTTGTTATCGACGTTATTCAACAATATTTCAGAAATGTTACGATGGGCAGTTACCTAACTAGTGTTCCTGGATTTTGCACCTCTTCTATGAAACTGTCAACTGCTCCACATAGGTCAGAGGTGGAGGACGTATGATCCAAGTCGTTTCAAATAATACGCACCTCGTCCAGGGCTTGAAATCACAATCCGTAATCCGTAACTCACAACCCAGAAATAGGCAGATCCACGCTCTCCCTCTTGGGCTATGTGGACAGGCTTAATAACAAGTAGTTCCTGTGTATATGTAAAACACTTAAACGATGAAGCTCTTTTAAACTATGTCAGTAGTTAAATATTTATTAAGGAAGTTATGGTAGTTCAAGTGTAAGGAAAGTTTCATACACGTTTATTGCGAACTCTTATTTGTAACAGGATAACGTTGAAGAAACTTAAAGTGGTTGGACTTCCGCAAGTAACTGTTTAATTTCCTTAGCGGATGTAAGTGCATATATGCAAAGTCATCATTAAGTTTATCTCTGTGTACATTGTAAGTTTGTAATTTAAACAACAGCTAAACTTAAGGCGTTTTCACCAAGAAATGAGATGACAAATGAGCACCTATAATGATATTCCTCGACCAAATGCTGTTCATATGTTAGAGAAGAGTAAATATCTATTCAATCATGAAACTGACATGTAATAATTATGTTTGGTCAAAGAGCTATAAGAATAAATACTTCTTTAGTTTGGTGTATATTTTACTACATTAACATTTTTCTGATGAAAGGAAAACATATATCCTCCACCTCGAATATTTTTACGGACGCCCTTAAGGGACATTAATTCTATAATATTTCTTTTGCTTGAGACATAGTATGTCTCATTTAGTGATTTCCCGTTGAATAAAATCATAGCCAGTATGCGCAGCCCAAGTAATAAAAAAAGGAATCTGAGTGACAAACAAGGATTTAATTCAAGAGCATATGCCTTTTGGAGATATATAATTTTGATTTTAACACGTTCTTAAGAATAATTACATTAGATCTACCAACTTTTAGTAACATCTCTAAACCGACAAAGCGGGACGGGAAAAATCAAAAAATCCTTCGGTCATTATCTGATGCATTTTCAGGCGGGCAGTTTACTAGACGATGTACTTGAACGAAATTTTAATTAATATTAAAGTGAAAAGCGGAACAAATCGAATATGTATAATTAAAATACTTTATTAATTGTTAAATGAAAGTAAGATTTAAGAATATGAATATGTTATCTAAAATATTTAGAAAGCGTTTTATATTATACATCTAACACATAAATCTACTTTCCTATGTACCAAAAAAGTAATGGGCCTGGGGGGGGGGGGGGGGGGGGGGGGGGGGGCACCGTGTTACATTTCGCTCTATTTACCATTGCGCTTCCCCTACTCCTAGTAAAAATGATATCTTAAGTTTTTCGTGAAATTTGGGCCAGGATCTTTACTGTTCCTTATTCATTCAGTAAATATTTTCACTCAGTAAATATTTACGGAAAAACTCTATTAACATTTAATGGTATAATCTAAATTCATAGTTGGACACGTCCATTACGATAACTTATCACTGTTAATTCTAAAGCTGGGTAATAGTTTGTACTGATTCTTCTTACTGTCATACGATTAATGAAAATAGTGTAAAATCATAAAAACTAAATCCCCGAGAGAAAGAAAAAGACGATATAAAGTCAGAAGAAAGTGATATATATATATTATAACACAAAAACCATAAAACCAGAAAAATACCTGTCACTTATAGTAGTAAGTGGGGTAACATATTGTTTTATGACCCAGCTTGAAACAACACTGACCGGATATTATTTATCCCTAGGCAATATTGTAATACACAATGAACTTTAAAGGGTGATTAAACATTTGACACAATTAAACTATTTTATATTTAATGTAATTGTATGCAATCTTGGGATTAAAATAAATAAAAGATAACGCGAATTTTAAACGAATAATTAAAAAATGTTCCAAAAAACAGGCATTATATAAGGCATTGGCCTCCAGATCGTTCGACAACAACAAAAAATATTTTTTAGATATCTGGAAATTAATGCTATAGTTCTTAAGAATGCTTTGAATCTTATACTGACAGACTATATGTTGCGGAAACACATAATAATTAGTTGTTTTAACTACTTTTTACGATGAAAATTGAAAAGCGTTTGTATATTTAACGCGCATTGAACACTAAACCCACCATAGCGTTATTGCTAACGACAGCGGAAAACTTTTTTATTTCCGCGGCGGTCCGGGTTCGATTCCTGACGCGGTCATCTTTTTTTCTTGATACGGTTTTTTTAAATAGTTTAGAAACAAAACTTCCTATTCTAATATTCATAATATGACCAAACTTCAATTTAAAAGATAGCTTTGATGAACTGATACTTCTGCTTTTTTTCCGAACATCCTTTCAATATCTTATTCTGTATTCATAAATAAAAGCAGTCATTTGTCGGTTTTTTATCGTCAAGATATAAGTATATCCTGTGTATTTAAGGAATATTAAAGCCGGTCCCCGCGTAAAAACCGTTCTTAAAGAATTCAACACATTCTACGCAAAATAATCTTTATCTATATCGGCTAGCAGGCTATATAGCAGACGACAATATTTTCCGTTACAGCTTCCGTGTACTTACGGATAACGGCAGAAAAAGCCGGAATATTTGAAGAAATGTTCACTGTACACACTAAAATGCAAAAAGGACCAAGCAAACCATTATTAACTTTAAAACAAATAACACATAACAAAAATTTAATAATTTATCTACATTTTTAGGGGTACCGTTTTTTCGATTATTTGCGGAAAATATCTCATTTTATCTGTTATATTTGAAGAAGTCATTTTTGTCACGCTTTCTACAGAGACTATATGAACTGAGTGGGTCTATCTAAATTCAAAAAGGACCAGCCAAATATTAAAATATTTTTAAAGAAAATATTCATCATATCCGGACAAAATTAAACTTTAATTTGTGGGGTACCGCATTTTTGATTTCCAAATAGGCCTTTTTCTATTTAAGTTTTTAAAAGTAATTTTATCCTTCTTTGTTTATGTAGGCAAATTTATCGATTTTCCGATAGATCGATGTTACTAAAAGTTCGTAATGATCAACAGCTTTGAAGATACCCACCAAGTTTTTGCCTGTTATGTTTTAAACGAACTAGTATCGTTATATTGCAATTATTAAGCTCCTGCATCTTATATAAAACAGAAAGATAATATCTAATTTCACAAACTGTACAGATTAGAGACCCGATCCTTATCTTTTTGAAGAGGGACATTTTTAGCTCGACTATACGAAGTATGGAGAGCTGTCCTACTCGAAGTCGGCGTCGGCGTCCTTCCGCTTTCGTTACTTGGTTAAAGTTTTGATGCACTTCCTCTATATCTCTACAAATATTTGATGGATTTGTTTCAAACTCAAAATAGTTATTCCTCATCATCACCCACATCATATGGCACAAGGGCTGTAACTCTCACATCAATATTTAAAGAATTATCCCCCTTTTACTTAGAATTTCAGGTTAAAGTTTTGATGCACTTTCACTCTATCTCAGTTATTACTACATAGATTTGATTCAAAAAGTTGTTCCACCTTATCACCCACATCATATGACTGAAGATGCATAACTCTGGCATCAATTTTTCAATGAAATTACAAGTTTTAAATTTTCTTTATCATTTATTGTACTACTTATGTTGATATTTCTAAAGATTGTGTATATGGCAGGTTAAGATTACTTTTGGGTGTTGTTTTTATATTAATAATAGCTCAGCTCATCGTTTGTCTTTTAAATAACTCGAGGCCATTTTTAAAAAAATATTTATAACGAAATTTATATTTCGTCCTTATAAGTTTATCTTTTATATAAGCACTTAAGTTTGATATAGAAAGGTACCTCTGACAGTCTCTGAACTTTGATTAATACACATAATGCTTAATAATACTTAATAAGCAAAGCAAGATTATTTCCAAATTGATTACTACACGTATCATATGAAAAACAAATCTTTTTTTTCAGTAAATCTATTTCAGTATTAAGTATTAAAATGAAAATCCAACCGTGTGGTTTCAGTCATTATTTAAATGTTTATAGCATTTTACTTTCTCACACAAAAATGTATTGGAAGCTTACCTTGGGAGCTTTCATCCATCTACTATGGACTTCATATTCAACTGACCTTCTTTACATTGACTGGGGATTAATATCATCATCACCCGAGGGCGTGAGCAAAGTTAATGCTGTGTACCATATGTGCGGTAACTGGTGCACAGATGTAATGGACGAATCCACTTACAAAAAGAAATGTAAATCCATGTTGGAGGATTCAAATACATATAAAAAGTTACCGAGAGACCCCACCACTAAATGCAAGAAAGAACTGTCTGACTACCTGAAAGAACTCAGGGAGAATGAAGAAATTGACTTTGTTTTAAGCAAGCAACTTTATCCGGTCACGGAAACTCCTAATTTCTATGGCCTACCAAAGGTGCACAAACCTAACATGCCCTTGCGCCCCATTGTGAGCAGT
This sequence comes from Mercenaria mercenaria, assembly GCF_021730395.1. NCBI lineage: Eukaryota > Metazoa > Mollusca > Bivalvia > Venerida > Veneridae > Mercenaria > Mercenaria mercenaria. Next base: position 50,435 of record NW_026459937.1, read on the forward strand.
GTAGGACCAATTACGTACAACAGTGCCAAATACCTTGCAAAAGTTATGTCACCTCTTGTGGGGAAAAATACAAAACGGTGAATGATGATGAGATTATGGTGTCATATGATGTAAGTGCGTTATTTACAAGTGTACCCATGGACAAGGTATTGACAGTCATTAAAGACAAACTACTCTCTACAGACACCACCCTTTATCAAAGAATACCGCTATCAGCAGATCGGATAACTAGACTGTTAGAACTTTGCCTAAAATGCACCTATTTTGTGTACAATGGACCTCCAAATTCACGGAGCGGCCATGGGATCGCCGGTATCCCCCGTAGTATGCAACCTATACATGAAAAGTTTTGAGTCGTTGGCACTTTCAACAGCACCCACCCATCGGGTTGGTGGTTCCACTATGTGGACGACACTCATACCAAGCAGCCGAGGCAGTATGTTGATGAATTTATAGATCATATCAACAGCACTGTCCCGGATATTAAGTTCACCATAGAGAAGGAAGACAACTGGACTTCGGCATTTCTATATACGAACACTATAAGACTCAATGATCGTCATTTGAAAACAACAGTATTTCGGAAACCAACACATACTGATCAGTATCTGGATTTTAACTCAGCGCACCCAGAAGAACACAAACTTGGAGTTATAAGAACTTTACACCAAAGAGCGGAAGTGGTGACCTCAGATCCTAGAGACCTAAAGGCTGAAATAAAACATGTGAATAAATCCCTAAATGTGTGCAATTACCCAAGATGGGCAATTAACAAAGTTAAGAAACATCTTTTGAAGTTGAAAGACCAAAGTAAACGGAGAACACCGGATAGAAAAGTTTCAAAGGGAAGTGTCATCCTCCCATACATGAAAAGAAAGAGTGAACATCTGAAGAGAATTTTCAATAAACATAAGATAAATGTATGTTTTAAACCATAGCGCACTCTTAGAAAAATCCTTGTAAAACTAAAGGATAAAACAAGTAAACAAGAAATCAGCTGCCCAATTTACCATATAAAATGTGAAGGACATGAAAAGTTTCAATGTAACAAGGACTATATAGGTGAAACGGAACGAACACTGAAAGCAAGATTCATGGAACATAGACGACCTAGTTCTAGTAGTAGCGAGCTATCACACCACATACACCAAGACAGCCCAGGTCACGCTGTCTCATTGGAATCCGTGCTTATTCTTGACCGGGAACCCTCTTCGTTTGAAAGAGCGGTCATGGAGGCGGTATACATAAGATCATACCATCCGGCGCTGAACAGGGACGGGGTCGTGTCCAGTTACCGCACATATGGGACACAGTGTTAACATCATTCACGTCCTCGGGTGGTATTAATCTTAATACCCAGTCAATGTAAAGAAGATCAGTTGGCTGATGAAGTCCATAGTAGATGGATGAAAGCCCCCAAGTTTAGCTTTCAATACATTTTTGTGTGAGAAAGTAAAAAGCTATGAACATTTTAATAAACCAGTATTAAGTTTTACTTTAATTTGCCAAATTACTCAGGTCAAATAAAAATATTTACATGTTCAAAGTAAAACATTAAATGTTCTATTGTTTCTTGTTCTTGACAACAATATAAATTGCTGTCGGCTTTATTTATCACATACAAAAAAGATCTATATACTAGAATATTTTGATTTATTTTCAATTGAAAATCCTTTAAGGATTTACGAGCGCCTTTTTCCAGGATATTCGCGATTTTGAAAACTGTTTCTTAGAATAGTTCTTTCTAACCAAATTTATGTAAAGAACAAATGCTAAGTAATTAAAATATGGCCAATAATGTACCATTTAACCAAACAGAATCTACTTGTTGTCAAAAAAATGTACACCTCATTTTAGGCTGGCATTTGCTGAAAATTAATGTGAGATGTACACTGGGGCAGGGGTTGGTAATTTCAAATCTCTGTTAAAGAAGGTCAGGTTTGGCACTGATATTTTTCTGACATATAATTACATAATGTTAAGATGTGCTTCTTCTGAAATAAACGTTACCACCATAGCACTTTATATTATCTAGGAAGCATAAATTAAAACAAAAAGAACTAAAAATGTAAAAAAATAATTTCTAAAGGGTTTTTCTAATATATATTTTAGATGCACGGTGACCCCATTATTTTTCTGTCCTTTTTGAAGCATAGTTTTGTGTCATTAAAGCATGAAAATATTTTTAAAATCTTATCGTCAGATTTTTTTTTGGAAGATTTGAATATTTTTTTCCATTGAAAAAAAGTGAGTGGGGGCAATTATGCCAACATGTGAAAAAAGATTTGTAAGTGACATTTATGCTTATATAATACTGATATCACCTTATATTGATATTAACCTGTAAGACATGAATTCCCCTATAACTTTACGTGGGATATAATATACAATGCATTTTATAAAGTACCACCATTTTTTTTCAATTTTACAAAATTTCAGAAATGCTTAAACAGTTGGACCAGTGAAAAAAAGCCCTATAAAATAAGAGTGCGGTGACCTGTGCTTTTTCTGCCCATATTTGTCTAGGAAACTAATGTTCTTCAACCTTACAGAGTATAAAAAATTAAATGGTAGAATAAATTTAATCCTACATCCTAAATTAAACTTCCTTGGTTGTTCCTTTATTTTTGCAGTACATTTCAAATTCTAATTCTGAGATATGTCCTGGTGTTTTATTCCATTTATTTGTTACTGATACTTTGAACTTCGTTAACCTTTGTAATGTTATCATAAAATTAGCTACTGCCCTTTTAATCTTTAACATGGATTAATGTCTATATCTTACTTCTGAGCCTCTGTACTATTCAGTCATGTTTTTTCCTTCCACTCACTTTGTATATTAGATTTAATTCTATGTTTGTCTAAAACTTACCGTTTACTGACTAAATATTTTACCTCATTTATTGTATTATAAGCGTTCCTTTTCATACATTGATAATATGTGTTTTGTACCAACTACCATTTATGTCTGTCTTTAATCTAAAATAATGCGTTTTCTAACGTAGAAAATGTAAGATTTGTTGCAGTTCAGTAATTTTTGGTTCACACTGAGAGTACAAACTTATGAGAACATCTTTCAAAAATGGATTTTGTATTCTTTCAGCTATTACTTTAGCAAAAGTTGCATCTAAAGTAATAATATTCTTATAAGGAAAGTTTAAAAGTTAAAAAAATATTTCCAAATATCAAAATTATCGGTAAGTTGGCATTGATTTATAGTAAGTATATACATGTATATGTTACAATAATGATATTACAATTTTGTTAGGATTTATGAAGCTTTTGATCGTTAGTTTTAGGTCGATTGTAAAACAAGTTCTTCGAAAAGTTATTCCAGATGGAATCGAACGCCACAAGCGTGAGAAAGAATGGAAGTAAGTTTCCTTAAGGCATTGTTTCAGGCATGGGCAGACACTAGTGTATAACCACTGGCTTTCCATAAGCCGCCTAGACGGTTAACGCGCATGAAGAATTATGCTCCTCTGCTCATGTAAAGTTTCGAACCCAACGCGGATAGTGACAAGAGATTCAAAGTCAGCTATCGTAACCATTCGGCCTGAGAGGCTTCGTTCAAAAGTATACAGACTGAAAAATTGTGATTAAAGTATTCAAAAATCAGTCAATTGCAATGAAATATTACTACAAAGGTATATTAAGATATCGTAGTAAAAGCTACATGCATTTGTAGAACTATTCAAGAAATATTTCATAAAGATATAGCTCAAGGCTCATCCCCGAGTCTTAGGGTCGCCCGGGCTCGCACATGGGTGCCATGATGTCAAAAAGAAAAAAAAAAAAAAAAAAAAAAGGCACGAAAATTCACCTTGTTTTCCAAAAAATATTTTACATTAACATAGGCCCTAAAGTAACACGCTTTGGTGAGTACCAATTATTTGTATGGAAAACAAATTTTAGGTAAGTTTTGTCCGTCTGTACGATCTGTAGACTCGCAATAGGGACTGTATAACGCTAATCTTGGTGGCATTTTTTCGAAAAATTCACCAATTTCATTTTACTATAAAAAGCGTTAAAAGTAAGATATCAAACTGAAATTTCTTTTAATAAGTAGTTTGAAATATTGTCTAATCGAATATGAATAACAATTTTCTTCATCGACGGACAAGCCGTCGGGAACATTTGCTGAACTTTGCCATTTTCTGCCTAAAATATTATCTGTAAAATAAGGAAAAAGTGCTTATAAAATATTTACTTTGGGTAAATAACTGCAAATAAAAGCTTGTTTTGATAGAAAAAGACAAAATCTGAACATTTGTGACAAAAAGACAACATTTATTCCTCCGTCTGTATGTAATCTAGGATAAGAGCTGTATTTCCGTACTTTTCCGTACGGAAAAAAGTTCAAATAATTGTAGAATGCTCAAAACACAAGATATTTTAATGAAATAACTTTTATAAATTAATTTTAAACATTGTCTAAACGGATATATAATTTGTGTATTTTTTCCACCAACGGTGTCGTCGTCGGACCGTCTCAAAATATATCATTTTTCGTGAAAAAATGCATACTTCATATATGTATATCAAATAGAGGAGTCATCGGAGGAGTCATATATTCACAACCTGATGTCCGATTTTAATAAATGATACCTTGTTGTAAATGTAAATGTAGACAGGCCACGTCAGATTCGAACCCGGTCGGCTAGGCGTCAAGGTCATAGGTCAAAATCCGGTAATACTCTCAATATGTGAACTGTTCAGAGCAGTCAAGACAGTCCTGAAAACCCAAGCACTGAGTCCAATGATACCATTGGAGCAATTCTCACGGCTCACCGGGTCGGATCAGCTTAGTCATGGCCAGCACCCTACTGCATATAACAAGTAAGGCCATTTTCTGATGCCTGTCATGACCTCTGATGGCACTATATGGACTTGTAAGTAGCTTAAAGGTAAAGCTAAGACATCTACCTGGGGTGTAGAGACTCGAACAAGGGTCAAAATCTTACATAGTGTCATTATCAGCTGAAATTCAGTATAACTTACAATACCGTACCTCCATGTATTACCAGCCCGCCCGCTTTGCTCAGTAGGGAGAGCGTTGGTCTACGGATCGTGGGGTCGCGAGTTCAATCCTTGGGCGGAGCGTATGTTCTTCGTGACGATTTGATAAAAGACATTGTGTCTGAAATCACTCGTCCTCCACCTCTGATAATTCATGTGGGGAAGTTGGCAGTTACTTGCGGAGAACAGGTTTGTACTGGTACAGAATCCAGTAACTCTGGTTAGGTTAACTGCCCGCCGTTACATGACTGAAATACTGTTGCAAAATGGCGTTAAACCCAAAACAAACAAACAAAATCCATGTATTACCTCCCCTGGCACCTATGGCTTACACAGCTTTATGAACATGGTCTTAATTTGTAGCCAGGACCCGTACCTTGTCGACCATGTATACAAGCGGTACAAGTTTAGGTCAAAAGGGACCCAACTGGGTCGAAAACCTTCCAGGCATGGTCAAAAACGCCGCTTCGAACCCTAACTTGTAGCCGTATATGACCTGCCCTGACCTCTAGGGCTACACCTAGATACTTTAAAAACATTGTCTCAATCATTAGCCAGGAACCCCATCTACATGAAAATGTATGATATAGATATTTAACTTTGGAATAGGGGCTCGAACCCTGTCGAAAACCTATTATATGGTCAAAATAGGAACTTAGAAGACCAATAATGGTGACCTTGATGATGTCCATCCCTGACCCCCACGGGCATCCAAGGTTTTTTTAGTCTATAGATTGTTAATAATATGTTTCGTAAAAATTAAAGGGAGGTAATTACATTTACAGTATCTGTATAACTTTTATCTTAAGATTGATTTTATAATTCTATATTAGTAAATTACATTCAATAAAACAATAGTTTATAAATGTTACACAAACTTTAATATATTATTTTAATTTTTTACCTTATAGTTTGTACAATGTAGCCTAGATATATACTGGAAACACAGTACCTCTTCTTACTGCCGTTTGCAAATATACCAATGTTGCCACGGTGCAAAGACCCATGTGTCTTGGGTCTAACGACTTTGTCATCACTGATGTATAATGATTTGTATTGTTACTAGTCAACATTAATTTGACGCGTTATAAATTTTAGTTTATCATTATTTAGTAAGCAATGAACATGGACGAAATGTGATGTGATTATCTCAAAACATTTATAACTTGATAAAGGCGAATAAAGCCGAAACGTTGTATAAAACAGAGTTGTTAATTATAAATTGAACTTTAATGTAGCCTACCATTTACCAGAGTAGTGGAGGCAAATGTTAGCTTCCATCGATGTTTGGCTATTTCGAAGAATTCTAAGTAATTTAATTTGCGTCCAAGCTTACGCCTGAAATGTCGTGTAATTGGAACTGGTAATAAATTTTCCTGATAAGGATAGTTCCCGGTCTGTGTGTATGCGTTCGTTATGCATTGACACTAACTACATCATGTTTAAATTCAAACTATCATGCTATGTATGTTAAATATGCGCAGTTTGGAGTCCATGAAGGTAGGTAAAGGTAAATAAAACAATATATACTTCATACCTATTGCATGCCGGAGACTGAGGGTGATATGAACAATCTGTGGTAGGAGGGTAGAGTTTAAGGGTGCACTTATACTTCCTTTCTATTAAGCTAGCATTTAAAGCAACGCGATAGTGTTCACCTTAATTGTCTGAAACCATCTCTTGGATCTCAGTCGTTTATGGTCTCATTAGTCATGACAGTGACCCACTTATTTGGACTTTTTGGCTGATATTTTACGGAAACTGCGCAAAGGTAAATTTTCTTCACCATAGGTTTCCAAAATTATCTGCAACTGTATGCCTGGCGATATACCGGGGGTCTAGTGCTATACTGCCCCTGAAAGGGTAGATGGGCCCTTATTAAACACTGACTGACCGTCCGCCTTAGGTGTGATAGGTCCCATCAGGCATGAATGTATCAGCATGTTGCAAATATTCACCTCGAGATATATGAATATTTGACTATGGTACCTGGAGAGGTCTGTATTCATATTTGATTCATATTAATTTATCATACCGAAAACTTCTAAAGAATTAATATTTACAGGAAAATGAAAATAATTAGTTTTAACACCATATCCTATAAAGACAGTAAGAGTCTTGTCTATAGAGCACACCAAAACTGTGGCGAATTTTCGTTAGCAATATGATAGGTCACATAATCTAAAATTCCATACGTTTTAGCTTGTTGCGTCAGAGCAGAAACCAACATCAGTAACATTCGAAATAAAAAAAACGATAACTTCTTACTTTCTACTGAAACGAAACGTATGCGTGATCTCTCATTTTCTTAGATTATTATTATTTTCTATCCGATCATCATACATTAGGTGACAATTTGAAAAAAAATGTTTTCAAATGATGTGTTTTTCCTTTTTTTCATTTTGCAGGGTGTGCCTACCATTAAAAGAAAATAAAACGACAGGGTTCAGACATGCATGAATGCTAGAACAAAATTTAAATTTATAATTATATATTATATGTATATAAGCGCCACGTCATAATTGATCGTTGCAATCTTTTATCAATGCGAAAGTATCTAATCACCCAATTAGTATCACATGCGCAGGAATCTAAAATATCACTGTTGCGCATGTGATATGAAATTATAGATCATAAGCCTATCACATGCGTTATTTTCTGTTCTGCGCATGCGATATTATCCTTAATTTTACAGCACATAAGCAATAGCGCTTTTTTGTTTGTCTGCGCACATGATATTATTTTTTATATCTGCTATTAAGAGATTGATACTTTCGCATCGGATTCGATTAAAAGACTGAAACTTTCAATTTTGACGTGGTGCTTACTTACATTGTATATTATAGTATAAAATTACTTTTTCTTGTGTTCATGTATGTGTGAACCCTGTAGATATTTCTTCTTTTAAAGTAATAATTTGCCGTCCGTGCCAAAGTTTAGAAAACAACTACCTATTTAGGTACAAAACCTAAAGACAGCACCTTGCTAAGTGCATTTTGACGTCAGCTTGTTTGAATATGGTATTGTTTTCATCTAATTACTTTTTTCCCTGTTCATGACGTCATACTTCCGGTGCATTTAACTTAAACAGAAGTTAATGGACCAGGTTATACCAAATAAAGAAGGTAACCAGTACTATCTCATAATACTTCGTTTACCGCTGTAATCTTATGTATCTTGTCTAGTATGTACCTTCAAGTAAAAATTACATAATTGGATCTAAAGGTATTTCGTTCTGTTTTCGTAGTTTTAGTCTTGTACGTTCGGTAGCAGTTTGCGTTGCTTAGTATCTAATTATTTAGTATTTATATTAATTTATATTAGCTTTCTAATATGAATGCAGCTACACATGGACCACTTCATTTCACTTCGCTGGCAACCGGCTAGGTGTTAGTCTGATTTCCCGGCACTGTCCCGGTCTGTTCGGCGTACAGTGATTTTCACCGGACTAAGCTGCAAATAACATACTAGTATTTTTGCGATATAAATTCGGATAAACATTTAAAAATTTATGTTTATTAACAATGAAGGAAGAAATATAATTCAAGAAATATTTGCTTTCTAATTTAAACAGGACACAATAGGAATCAATAAAGGTTAGAAATTTTGTTTTTTTTTAGCTCAAGGGGCATTCGTTGTTTTAAAGACCGGTGGGATTTTTTTCTTGTCGTTCACCAGCAAAACCCGTTTGGAGGGAAACAAATTGAACCAAAGAGAAAGGGCGTATTCGACGGCTATAGCTCCAGAGCTTATTTTTCATTTGTCTTTTTAATCAACAGATATCGGATCTAAAAAAACAGCTGTCATCCTCGTCTGACTTTTTATCGAAATATTATGTACAAGTATGCATGCAATTATAATCAACACACGTACCGCTGTGAAATACTGTTAAAAAGATGAAAATGTGTTCCTTAAATAGACCAGTAGACGAGGGATTAGTTCAAGATTAGTTCAAGATAGCGGTATTTGGTACTGAAATAGGAACAAAATTTGTATATTCAACAGTAATAAAATATAAATATACCAATGAACGGAAAAGTAGGTCTTACTTAATGTGCTACTCCGTTTCTACTTGAAAAAAAAACCCGTGATAATTAAATTAGTATCCGCTTATTTTCCTGATGAAATCAGGCGGTTATATTCCGCATGCCATTCTATTACAAATGCATGCAAGCAAATTCGAAGAATTGGTATCCCCCGCCGATAGGGTTTGTGGTGAGAAATGGCAAAAAAAATATATCCGGCAAAAATAGTTATGAAGAAAAAAATAATTTCAAAAGTCAGAATCAATTTCACAGAAAACGAATGTTTTTTTTTGTGTGTGTGTGTGGGGGGGGGGGGGGAGGTGCAGCGGGGATGACCGAGTGAGGGTACGAAACATCACATGTTGATGATAAATATTGATGGAAATTTAAAAATGAAAAAAATAAATAAAAAAAATAATAATAATAATAAAAAAAATGGTGTGTGTGTGTGGGGGGGGGGGGATGCATGATCGGGGTGGTGAAGTGAGGTGGGGGAACAGTACAACTTTGCATGTTGGTAAATATTCATGGAAGCTTTGAACAAAGGAATGATCTTTTTTTGGGGGTGGAAGGTGCGGGTGGGGGAGGGGGTTATGTTGGGAGGGGGAGGGCGTGTGACCAAGGCAAGCTGGTGGCCAAATGTTGGTACACAACATCATATGTTTATAATAAATGTTCATGGAAAAGAATGAAAGAAGTTTAATGAAATTCTAACAATTGGTTGGTTTGTTATGTACAAATCTGTAGATTGTTAAACAATTAAAGGGCAATTACTCTAAGGAAAATTGACCAATCAAAAAAAAAAAAAAAAAAAAAATGACGGGCATCATCGCATTATATTGGTGCATGTTTATTTCAAGTTTTATGAAATTCTACTTGATAGTTACTGAGAAATGGCTGCGGACGGACATTTTTGGGCATTTTTAAATCAAGGACAACAACTCTAAGGGAAATTGACTAATCAAAAAGAAAAAAACTTGACGGACATCATTGCTGTATGTTGGTTCATGTTTATTTTAAGTTTCATGAAATTCTACCTGTTAGTTACAGAGAAATGGCTGCGGACGGACGCAAGGACGAACGGACGGACAACGCCATTTCAATACCCACTCCCGATTTCATCGGAGGGATAAAAAGCCACAATTTCCAGAGTTTTATCACAACTAATGAAAAATAAGACGGCAAATAGTGACTGTTTGAAGTGGTTTAAATAAAATTAATACTCAAAATCACCTTCTTCGAAGATACAAGCTATTGATTTAACAGGGTTACTGTCAGGTAACGTCATGGAATTCTGCTGTAATTATTAATTATTTTGGACTTATTTAACAATTTAGTGTCAAATCGGAGACAGGTTTACGTAATTGTCCATAATAGTGTAAAAACAAACATCTTTAGTTGTTGTTACTGTTGTTATACACCAAGTTCCGTTTCTGGATAGAAAAACATTAGATTCCTATGACATACTACACAATTAACTGAATTGCATGATGTCTGAAGATTTGTTATCTTTTGATAGGCATCGTCGTCTAAACTAATATTTGAACGACGATAATTTAATTTATAAGATTAACATTCAGGATTATATTAAAATATGATAATGTAAAAATAAAAAAGATACGAGGGTTGTCCCAGAAAATGGCAAACTTTTTCATTACAGTTAGTGCTAGATGGCGCACACTTAATTTTACCAATACTTCCTTTTAAATCCATGTAACTTTCCCGATATGCATCTCACACAATTAAAATTTATATCGTCGTGAAGCATTGACTGCCGTCCATTATTTAAAGAATATTCAAATGATGTGAGAGGTATTCAATTTTAAACTCTTTAGTCCTGTCGAGTATACATTGAAATACCAACAGTTAAAATAATTATTTCATGCGTCGCTTATTTTCGAAATAATAAGAAATGTTCGCGATTTTCTGGGACAATCCTCGTATATAAAGATAATATTCACTACACACCACAATTGTGTTATACGAACAAAAAACAATAGAAAAACGTTTTCAATAAAAAACACCAATTGGACCTTTTTTCAATTTTTTAGATTGGAAGAAAACCCAACTGGAATTTTTTCCAACCGGAAATTCGTCCGGGTGGATATGTTTCCATTAAAAAATGTTGGAAAAAAATCCCATTGGATTTTTGAAAGGTTCTCAGGAGACCGCTATTTGATACAAATTACGTTCTTTTAAACAATATATACCATAACCAATTGTTTATACATACTTTGAATAAAAAAAATGTTTTCCGCCCGGAAAAAAATCCAGCACGCCAAAATATGGGAAAAAAGTCCGATTGGATTTTCAAAAATGACAATCGGACGCCATATATCCGATTGGAAATTGGAAAAATCCAATTGGACAATTTTTTTTAATCATCTTTTTTGTACATAAGAAAATCAAAACTAATGCAAAACTATATCATTTATTGCTCAAGGGCCCTTAAACTAGCATCCAAGCTAAAACAGAAGTTTCTAAGTCACTTAGAAATGGTAGCGAAGTTTGCCAAAATCCTGGTTTTGCAAAGATATCCTGGTGGCTGTTCAGTGAAAAATTGTGATTAAAGTATTTCATGAAAGTAACTAAATATATCTACCAGAAGAGCTAAACCGAAAAATATTGTGTCAATTAATTGTGAGATTTCATTTAATTTAGTAACCTTCCTCCCGTTATTAACTAAAATTTTGTTTGTGTTATCAGCAATCTGTTTTATCCATACAGGTCCAATAACTTTGGCATAAAATTTATATGTGACGCTAAAAATGATATAGTTGACGAAAATATTGGTAAAAATGCAAAAAGAATGTAAGTTTTAGTTTTTCTGCATTATTTCGAAAGCGTTTTACTACCTTCTACACAATTTTTTTGGTTGGTTATAAAAACATTTTGCAAAAACATTATGTCAGTTGTCACTTTCAGAGTACTCACTTTTTTATGGACAGTTGCGAAAATTATTTTTCGCCTAAAATGTGTGGGTTAGTCCCTTTAAAGATTATAAAAGTATGATTTTTTTTAAATGCAAGGTATATAACTCCACTCCTATTCATCAGGTAATAGAGAGTACTTAGTGATCGCCATTATTTAAAGATTCAATGATCCGTGACACTGGTGTAAATAAAGTGTTATGTTAGATCAGGAGCAAAATTATTTCATGGTGGTTATTAGCCGTTCAGATCCCATTTGTCCAGTCGTTAGACTCAGAGATAAGAGATAAAGCTTTTTTTATAGCGCTATTAAAGAAGACTATGGCAGTGATGTTTATTTTGAAGAATACTTACGATTTATGCCAGTCCATGATAATTCAAAATTCTACATGAATCAGATAATCAACCAAACAGGAGAAGTTTGGTCTGAATGCAGTGAAATTCACATGAGTAAGAAAAAATGTTTTCTTCAATCCGGTCTACCCAATGCTAGGCCATGCTTGAAATGCATTTACACAAATTAAACAGAAAAAATAATACTTAAATTAATAATAATTAAATAACAAGAGCTCGTAGAACAGAAATGCGTTCAGTAACTGCACAAGGAACGAAATTATTTGGTCACTTTGCACTAGACGTTTCACGTACTGACCTCAAATCAATAAACATCAAAAGCCGATAAAATCAATCACAGAAGAATAATTCATATAGTTACACATGATAATACAAATATGTAACTATGTTACATAAGTAAACTCATTTTTTTTTTAAAAACAAGTAGTATTAAAATAATAGACCTACTTAATTTTGAAAGAAGTTTAATAATTTATAGTCCCCAAACCTTATTTTCTTTTATAAAAATCGTCTAAAATACACTATTTTTCTATATTTGATAATATGTATGTTTTTATTATCTAATTGTGAGATTTCGCACACCGGGAAGTGCAAAATTATAAAAAACGGATCATCTGATTTAAATTGGAAGTTAAATCTTATTATGCTATAAGAATCTCTTAACCTGAAAACTATCTAATATCTTTGGCTGAAGAAAATATGGCGGTCGGTGCTGGTGTGCTTCGCGGTAACCACTTACACCACGTTTATTAAAAACAGCTCCTTCACACCGACGGGCATATTCTCGTTGTTGTATAAATTTTAGCGACGAACTTGTACCGGAATTTTCATTCATTTTCCTCTAGTACACGGTCGGGACTCATTTCTGTGTTCCATTGATACATAATCATATCTTTTCAACTTTATCATTTATTTCTTTTTGATGTTTTGACTATTTCAGTTTAGCATAGGAATTCACATTGTGAAAATGGCCTGGTCCTTAAGAACATATAGTGAAATTGAGTGGCATGCAATAGACCTGTAATCTGGATGCAACGGAGACGGCGATGCCAGGATGAATACTACAACCCTACTTATTCTCGAAATGCTAAAAAAATGCCGTTTGTTTGAAAAATTATGTAAGCATTCTTACCTGTTTTGTTTTCTATATTCAACATAAACTTTTTTTCCTTTTTAATCTGAATAACACATTTTATACGAACACGTACATTTTAATATGGTTTATTTACTATCCATCATCAAACACACATTAACAAGTAATATTGTTAAGCAACTTTAACAAAAATATCTCTTTTATATATGTACTTAAATACGAAACCAGACAAGATCAGTGATAAAACATTGATAGCCCAGTGCGAAGTGTAGGGTAAAATGCAGGTCCCTTAAAGATATCTGTCCAACCTTTACACTTGTACCCTTGTACATGATTGTGGACAAATATGACAGTTTTTACATGCAAATTATCTTGTTATAATTTCATATTATTTCATATTACTGAATTATGTTGCATGATAGTGGTGCTGGCCACAAAAATGTATTGGAAATCTTATTTCTGTCATATAATTATGTCATTTAAGATTTAGGAGTATATCATCAAAACAAAGAAATATTTGGTAAACAAATAACACCTTTCTCTAACAATGTACCATCTTTCTCTAACAATGTACCTGAGTGTTCATTATATGTTCTACTGTAATGTCGTGTACGACTAAATACTTAAAATGTTCTCAAAAAGTTATGAATGCCATTTGTAAACTTAAGAAATAATACAAAACAATTACTGTAAACTACGTTTCACCTAGTTATGTGAACCTTCAGCACTTTTACATTATTGCAAATGCATCAAAACGAAGTTATGTTACAGATTTTTTTTAAATTGTGAGTTTTCAAGGTGATGAACTGTCTAAAAGTTTGGCCCCTTTATGCAGACCTTTTCTGGAATTCAGTGTATATATCAATAGATAACCAATCGTTCTGTAGAGTAATATATTTGTTTACATGTTAAATTTTCATGTAAAACAACTTTTTCTTTCTCTAAATTAGTGTTGTTTGATTTTTTCCCTCAAAATATGGGGCTAACAATTAAGTCCTATGTCTTCTTATCCACTTTTATTTATGTTGGCCTCAAAAATATTTTTTTCTGGTGTGCCCTTGATACAGTAAATCTGTGCTTTACTGTTCATTGTACGGTCACACGTTAACTCGTGACAACGAGATACAATACCCGAGATGCAACATGTATTTATTTGCAAAACTGCAAAATGGAAAATCCCTTAAATTAAATATCATAACCAGTTCACTCTAGTTCTTTATCAAGTTGACTTTACTTTATCCCCTCATGCAACCTTTAGTAAAATTATCGACCGATTTTCATTAAACTGATAACTACTGAATCGTGTACTTAAACTGCGCAATAGATCGCTATAAGTATAATATTATAAAGTGATTGTATACATAGTAATTATACATGCTATTCACATGATATAAGTGGTCGGAATAAAACTAGTGCACAATTTCAAGGCCATACAGGAGAGTTTTTACATGCAAAGTATTTTGTTATAATTCCGTGTTACTGCAATCTTTTGCATGAAAATGGCAACAGAATTGAATATTTAATTTCTATATAGCCATATCAGTTAAGATTTGCATTACATTGCCAGTAAGGACAATCTAACAAAAATTATAAGGACAAAAAATATTTCTATGTGGGCTTCAAAAACCTTCTTATTGTCTAAGTTTTAATGTTCATAAGATAATTTTGCCATGATTGTCCGGTGACATAACGTGATGAATAAAGTGTGGTGGATCTATGTCTTAAATCAGATCTACGGATGACATTGACGTAATCGTAGGAAATTCCAATATAATAAGATTTTATCTTTTCCGTAGTTCATACTGACAGTTTCAATATATGCTAACATATGTTACATTGTTCAAACTTCTCTTTCCAGCTATAAAATGATTAGTCACACAGGATCACCTAGTTTACATGGATAACCGACCGATTTTCATATAATGTATAGATATTTTATAAATTTATACACAATGGATAGTATCTGTGTACACAATGATAGTTACGATTAATGTTATGATTAGAGATGGACGCATTAAACTCGTCTTGACAACACAAAATAAGAAATAAACAACTTTTACATGACTAAACGGAGATTTATGCAGATGAGAGACTTCAAATGAAATTCTCTTAGAATTGAGGTTTAAAACAAATTCCGGTAGAAAAACCTCGAACACCCCTGTAATAGAATTGATGCAACATTTTCTAAAACTAAGACAACCAACTATTTTATTGAAAACAGCTCTCAAACACATGGCCAAAATATGCTAAATAACAATAATTATAACTTGAGGCCTTTATAATCGGGCAAAAATTCAGTTAAACCACAAACTTTTCTTTAGGTGAAAAAGTTGTAAAACACTTGTGAAACTTGTGAATTTATGTCTCATAAAACTCAGATTCAGAATTATGATTTTAATAATTAGCATATTGCAGGATGGGGTCCCCCCATAGCCCCCCAACCCCTCATTCTGGGCCTCCAACTTTGAAAACAATCTGCTTTAAATTTAGAGAAGTAGACTACCAAAATTGCTGTAATATTTCAAAAAATTACAAACCTGTCTCGTTTTCAGTCCGTCTCGTACTTTGTGATGTGTATGTTGTCTTGTTTTTGTTAGCGTTTCTTTCCTCTTTCTCCTCACTACCCCCATTGCCCCATCCCATCCATTTCCTTTGCATTTATGCTCCCTTGCATTTGCTACGGTAACCTCTCTCCTTTTACCACCATAATTTTGACCGCCGGTCGTCCTAAGGCGGTGCCCTGCTGTTGTTTTTCCTGCATGTGTGTGTATGTATGTTATGGGCGGTGCCCCAAAGTGTTTTTTCTTACTTTTCTGTTTGTTTTTCTGTGTATGTTAGTTGTGTTGGTGTGTGTGCTTGCGTGTGTGCGTGTGTCTTTTGTACGTGCGTGTCTGCGATGTTGTAGGAATACAGTAACTGCGTTTAAGGAACGTGGCTTTCCCTGTTTAATATGCATTCTTGCTCCACCTTTCCCCAACATCCGATCCTTTTATCTACCCCTTGCCACTCCCCCACATTTTTCTGTATTTTGCATATATTTATAATGTACTTGTTTTTGGATTTTTGAAGCACCCCGTCTACAATATCTTTCCGTTACAGCTTCCTTTTGTTGTGGACCTACTTTGCGACGCATGGCTCTATTGCTGTGTTTAGGGTGCTCTGTGCTTCCGGGAAATCTACCCTTACCTTTTATCTTTCGTAGATATAAGAAAATTAAGTAGTCATAACAATAAACACGTCTATTGTTAAATCAACATCACACAATATTTTCAACACCAGTAATTCATTACCCTTCCATACTTTTTCATTTTTAATGCCTTTTCTTTATTGTAAATAGCATTTCGTCGTTACAGTGAATTGAATGTTTTTTACTTGATTAATTGTCGCGATTGGATTTAATACACTAGTTTAAACCATGTTATTACGCAATATTCCAAAATGACATATGCATGTACATTTGCAGCTCTATTTGAGAAAGGGCAAACAGATTACTTAGCTATGTTGACCGCTCCTGTTGGTTTTACCTCAACTATGTTGGTCTTGCTCCTACATTTGTAATATACCAATCCATAATTTGTTAAAGTATGATAATAATGCAAAGTAAAGCAAAACACCTCAGGAAATTTGTATGAAAATCAAGTAAATATTCTTAATCTGTTCTACGGAAGCCTGTTAGGGACTTTCGTCTTAGTTTTTATGCCTAATCTCTTATGTATGATGTATTATGTGTTACGTATTATTAATTACCTCTTAGATTATATACGTAAGGCAGAGGTGAGGCGGGAAACGTGAGTGGTTAACAAAAATGGCGGATGGAACACAGGTGATACGCAAAATTTGAAGAAAAAATTACAGATGGTGTAAGTATATTTACTTATACATGTTCATGATGTGAAAAAAACTTTCACACGTTATACTCAGAATGTGCTATGCTCTTGTTTTCCCGCATGAGGACAGTCGATTGGATAATACAAAGAAAGGACGTGTTTATCTGAATCTTTGTGATAGGATAATAGTGGTCTACAATAAAACGTTTCAGTCGATGACTGTCATACAAGTCAATTGTGGACGAACGGACGATAGACAAAAGACCATACTGAAAGCTGCATGAGAGATTTGTTCAGTTGAGCTAAAAATCCATTTCCTTTCATGTGCATTTCTATGATATATTTTCAGGGCCTGCTAATCAACGATTCTGTGGTGTCACTGGTGACAGCAGTTGTATCAGTATGTCAGAAACAGTTGCACAAGTTACAGCTACAAGAATAAAATTGATAGAACAATACTTTTATTACGGATGTTGATGGATATGATAAACATAAACCATACGGATTTTGTATTCTTGGTGTAGTGTGTGGTTATAGGTTGAAAATAATTTGGTTAGAAGTTTCGCAGAGTAATAATAACCCTTCCCTTGCTATGTATTATTTCGGAGCATTGAAGATGCTTAGAATAGTCTCTATAATCTTTTGCTGTGATAAGGGAACCGAAAATTCAACCGCAGCAGTTCTCCAGCCCTTCTTCAGACACAATAATACCGATACCATGTCTGGCCTCAAAGTTTTCTTTATGGAAGAATTGTTTCTAATCAAAGAATAGAGGCTTGGTGGGGAAGTTTAAGACGTCAAGGAATACAATGGTGGATTTGCATATTTAAAGATCTGAAGGACAATAACGAATATGATGAACTGAATCCCTTTACATGTGGAATGTTTAAAGTTTTGTTTCACAGACAGTAGCTTTTAACTAGAATCTACATTCCATAGGCATACAAAACAATTCTGAAGCACCGAATGGAAAGCCTTTTTAATGTACTATGTTCCTGAAGTAACTGATGGTCATATTTTTGGCAAGAAAAAGTGATTCCAGTAGGAAAATATGTAGTCGAGACTTTGAATGTCTAGTAAAACTGCTCAAACCTAGTGTTTAAATTTCCATACATGTACAAGATGCTATACAGAGAGCTATTAACTTGTTGAAGAAAACTTTGATTAAATCACTTATTAAGGATGTTGGAAACGTTTCAGGCCAATTTGTTCTACAATTAAGAATTTTTTCATACTTTGCGTGTTTGAAGATCTTTAGTATCTATTGCATATAAAAGCAAAAAAAAAAAAAAAAAGGGTAGGTCACCGAACTCCTTTTCATTATATCGGCCATTTTCTACACACACTGTCAAGACAAAAGTGAAATTTGAAAAACCTGGAAACAAACTATCTTTATCAGTTGTAAAATAATTGTATTTCTAACAATTCAGTTTGAATATGCTATGAAGTCAGTATTAATTTTTAATGATTTTCACATAATAATGTGACTCATTTTCACAAGGCAATATAATTACCCCACCCACTTTTTCCAATGGGACCAGTACGTGTATCAATCTAAATAAAGCATAACATTATTTCTACAATTAAGATTTTTGAAATACCGTTTGTATTTATTGTGTTTCAAAATTGCTTCAAAATAAGGGGAAAAAATTGGGGGGGGGGGGGGGGGGGGGGGGGGGGGCACTGAACATATAAGAGAGATATTCTGTATTTTATCATGAAAGTACCAAAATTTTAGAATCTTGGGGTTTGCTGGCAAATAAGCTATAACAACAAATATTTTCATGAAAAAAAAAACGCCTAAACAATATGAACATGTGTGCAAAACATAATTTTAAATAACAAAATAGTTCCAAACCATTTACATCGACATTTCATCATACAAAACAGATGTAATATTACCCCACCCACTTTTTAAAAGTTAAGTATGAATTATATAGCATTGTTAACACTCCAGCATGTATATTACTATAACAATCTTCACCAAAGTAAAAAAAAAACAATATGCATGGCTACATAATCTGGAATGTGTTGCATTATGCCATAATGGGGATGATCCGACCAGTATATCAAGAGTAATGTGCCCCTGATATAGTAAAAAATAGCAATATTTACCCATTTTTTACAACTGTATCATTTTTATTTAAAGAAATCTTGAATAAACTTATAAACAATGTGTACGGCCATAGGGTCTTGCAAGAGCTAGATTTCAGGCATTTTCAGACTAGCAAGTCCAGAGTTATCTGTCCCTGTTATATAAAAAGTTGCAATATTTGACAATTTTAATGCTCTAGTTTGAACATTTTCATAACAATTTTGATCAGATTTAATGGCAATGTATACGAGCACAAGCTCTTGGAATAACTCGATTTTGGGCATAATGAAGGGGTTTAGGAGATACAGAGCGGACACAAAATTGAAGGCTTTGAGTTGTGACCTTGACCTTGAACCGACATGGCTGACTCATGGGTTCTGCACATCGTCTTGATGAGGTGATCATTTGAACCAAGTTTCATGAAAATCCTTCAACATGTTCAAGGGGTTTAGGAGATACAAGGTGGACACAAAATGTTACGGAAGGACGGAAGAAGGAAGGACGGAAGTAGGGAAGGATGGACAGAGACCATTCCTATAACCCCCACCTCTTGTGGCGGGGGAGTTATAAACACCACGACAATAACCATGGAGGAAATGACCTTCAATTCAGCACCAGGTCCCATAAAATTTCATGTTGTGATAATTGCCTACTAAAACAAGTCCCAGTACCGTACCATCATTTTCTAACAGATAGTTAATCACCTTAAATATTTCTAACAGGTAGTGAACCACCCCAAGTAATCTTAAATATTTTTAATTGTCACTCAAAAATGTTCTTGTATGTAGGACTCTCAATGAAAATTATCTTATATCATATATGATAATAAATCACCTTAATGTCCAGAAGTTGTGTTGAGCTACCTTAAATAATTCTTCCTATAGTAAGATACTGAATTAAACCAACAGGCTACTTCTAATCAGGCCATAGAAATATATAAAGTGTGTAGTAGACCAAATACCTATCAAAGTATCTTTCAAATTCAGAACTGACTAGTACTATATAAATAAACTTCTTTTTAATTCACTGCACAAGATATTATATTTGAAAATTTCTATTAATTGACTATTTGAGAAAAGTACATTGGACCTTTCATCAATGCAATTTACCAAAATTCTCTAATATAAAGCAAAGAAAACCTGTAATTTGTTCAGGATAATATTAAACAGTAATGTTCAAATCAAATAAAAGTACATGAATTTGTATATATAAATACTCAAACAGATTTTCTGAAATTCTATTAATAGAACAGTTTTACTTTATGCTAAAGTTAGTTAACCACTGGACCAATGAAAAATCAATACTACCTTGTAGTGAGGATGTGGAAAATTGCTGGAATCCCAAAATGTGTACTGTTACTAATAAATGGGGATCCAGAAACTAAATCAAAAATAGGACAAGTCTAAAAATAAATTCCACTGACTAAGATTAATATCAAAGTACTGTCTTGTTGAATATACCTTTTAATTGTTAAATATATTGTTTTTAAAAGAAATTTTTATTTTGATGGCAATTTCAATATATTTAAGAGAAAAAATTTGGTTTGAAAAGAGATAGATAGAAGGTACATCCAAAGAACTAGACAAAATACATTATTCTAAGCTATTTGATACAACATGTAGAATCCTTCACCACTATTATAGTTTAATTCTGTTAAAATCCCTTTTACCAAGTTAATGTGACTTGTGAATTTTCTTTCTGTCTTTTACAATAGCACATCATCTTGGCTGATAGTGATTCTTTTTTTTTTTTATTTGTACTTTATTGAAATCACTCAAAAATCCTAACTGATTACTGAAATACTAAACAATTGTAAAGTTTCAACATCCAATTTTTGAAAAATTTTGATTGATTTAAATACATATTAATTTTACATTCACTCTAAACCTGTATGATATAATGAACACAATTCTCTCAGATCACTAGCTGTTTACTGGAGGAATCACTGTGTAAAAGACAAATCAAAATAAGTGTAGACCAGTCTGTAAATACTGTCTCTTCTGTCAAGGGTAAACCTGTTTCCAATCTTTTCCATACACTAAAAGTTTTCATTTTACTACTATAATCTTTCCGTCAGAATCAGATTTTTTCAATATCCTAAACTCAGTGTTGTCGACCTCTGTAACTGACTTTGTACTTCTGTTCTGTCACCCACTAACATTATTCCTAAAATTTCTTCACTTGACAAATTAATCACCACATATGTATAAACATCAACATATATGTGAAGTCTGGAGTACATCTGACATTGTACTTATACAATTCTGGTTCATGTATTTTTTAAGAGTATCCTGCACAAAGCTCAGCAAAAATTTCTCTCAGAACTGATAATTTATAAATTAATGTTACTTGTCAATCTGACTGCACATCATTTAACGACCACACATTTACAGCTGACACCTTATCACGAACTCTCACTGGGGCTGCATTATTGTACTCGCTCTTACTTGGAACTTTACCAGTTATAAGAAGGAGAAATGTGGTTTGTTCTGCTCTTTATTATTTCCATAGTATCTGTTCTACCAAGACATTTCTCAAACTGTACTCTACTCATATCTGGTTCTGAAAATAGACATAATCATATCTGGTTCTGAAAATTGACAATCAACACAATTCGCATTGTTACAGAATACTAACTTGATTACTTATAATTAAATATTTTAAAATTATGTATACTAGGTCTTTATTAATTTATTCATAAATCATCATGATAAAACATATTTAAGCACAGTGGTCCATTACTCCAGAAAAGATAAAAGAACCTTAAGGCCTCAACAGACTAATTATCTCAAAGTTCTACAATTTCAAAATTGTACATCTTTCACATTCAGACAGTATTCTACTCCCATTTAAATAACAGAACTTTACCAAGTAAACATAGTGCATTAGGTACTGAAAAGAATGTAACCATTCTTAATAAAAAATAATATCCTATGAATTTGATTATGCATGACACAAATGAGCCACGCCATGAGAAAATCAACATAGTGGCGTTGCGACCAGCATGAATCAAGACCAGCCTGTGCATCCACGCAGTTTGATCAGGATCAATGATGTTTGCTTTCAAAGTCTATTGCAATTAGAGAAACCGTTTCATAGCGAACAGCATGGACAAGACTGCGCAGATGCTGGTCGGAAAGGCAATATGTTGGTTTTCTCATGACGCGGCCCAAATCATTTAACTTTTCAGTGTCATCCTTCTTCCATGCATTGGAAGACATTTTATATTCAGATCTGTGTTTATTTTTTGAGCATTTTTTTCTGGAATTTCATTCACTTGCCCTTTTATCAACTAATTATACCAATTTGTTGCTTGCCACCCACGTTGACAAGCAACAAATTGGTATAATTAGTTGATAAGAGGCAAGTGAATGAAATTCCAGAAACAATTGCTCAAAAAATAAACACAGATCTGAATATAAAAGGCAAAACTTACAAAATAGAACATGTCCTTATCTGTAGGTCAAGAAAGATTTACGAAATCAAGGAATAGCATCGTACACACGATAACATTTGGCTGTACATCTTAAATTTAATTGGTGTTGTACAACAAAAACTTACCGTCTGTTGAGGGCTTTAGAATGAACTAAAATAATTAATAAACAATTACAGTACAGTATGATCTACTATCAAATGACAATACAATATATTTTACATGACTCACCAGACTTTTGGAAT
>NW_026459938.1:0-7211 GCF_021730395.1 Mercenaria mercenaria
CGTCCACTTTCCGTCGGGGGATATGAAAGCGCTACCGTAGTGTACACACCGATTCGCCTAAATCCTGGTAGCCTGGTACCCGACTGTATTCTCAAACATGGAACGTAGAGAGTAAACACGGGCACTGGTCAGTCTAACATCCTGGATGTACAAAGTTGCTCCCCTTAGAAACAAAGTTGTCATTTGTTTACAAAATATCTGTATGTTTCAAATAAACATATCCTTCATTAATTTTTTGTTTATAGTTGTAAGGTAAACGGTTTATCATTTAAGAGTGTTTTTTTGTTTTTTGTTTTATAACGGTTTTACTACTTTGTAAGTTTACCAGCAAATTAGGTTTATAAAACAACAGACTAATTAGTCCAAAATATTAGACGTGTACATGCTCATTTTACCTTCAACATTCTTACATTTTATTTTCAATCTGCATTGTAACGTCTAAAAGGGCCCTAATCAGTAGAATGTAGCATTTTCTCACACGAAAAATATACGATATATGCAGGTTTAGACAGTCCAGTCTACAGTTATTTATCATATTCTAGTAATATATCGTTTAAATTTACCTTAAAAAGCCCTCATATCCAATATTGTCAATTGTGTACAGTTTTCAATACACATTCCGCCATTTTTCAAGCATATTCAGCAGTTATAATATATTTAGAATCGACTTAGACGAAAACAATTTTCCACGTGAACTATTTGCCAATTGATCCAGAGGGAAATATTTCGTCTAAAATTGATTCTCAAATAAACTGTGTTTACACAACATTCGGAATAGACCGGCAGTGTTGAACACCATAATATAGATACACGGCAATACAACAGTGGAAAGAAACAATTCGATATTTATATATGAAAAGTAACTTATTATTTTATAATTTTCACATGTGCAGTTGAAAAAAGGATTATTTTCGGTGTAAGTAGTGTTCTTTCACTTCGGATGGGTTATGTTGTTTCATAATTTGAAGATTAGGGCGACATGAAGTGTGTTCGCTTCTCACTACATGTTATACATGGCGATCCGATAAGACCTGACATAACCGATAGACGTCAAAATGTTAAAATAAGTTATGTCAGGTCTTATTGATAGGACTACAGACTAATATGAATTAACACAGACACTTGGGGGTCAGAACCTGTCCCCCTCCCAATCCGCCCCTGCCAACCTTCAACCAATATATTTTCGCTTTTTAAATCAAACTGAGCACTGTTCGATCATACAACAACTTCTGTTACCATCTCAATATGTTTAAAAAATCTCCCATATGCTATCAATGCTCAGAAAAACTAAGACACTTACTCCGAGCGTTTTCAACACAAACTAGCTTTCCAAGGATAGGAGAATAGATCCCAGCTTGATGTCAAATTTATACATAGAGCCGGACACAGACAATATCTTTATTGGTTAAAAAAAAATACTCGCCTAGGAGGTGAACTGCTTTAATGTCTTGAGAATATTTTTGTTTAAAAAGAAAATGAAAATATTATATTAAAAAAAGAAAAAAAAAAAAATGCCCGAAGCGGGGCGAACCCGTGGCCCTGCCTAAAAAGTTTTTTCAAAACTGAGCGTCTGTACTATCTCAACCATCCGGCTGTTGATTTTCTTAAGCAATTTTTTATTTAACCGCTAACGATATCGTCTGTGCCCCGCTCTGCGTAGTAAATTTGACTGCGCAGCATCAAGCTGGGATCTATTCTCCTATTCCTTGGACAAGAAAATGTGGTTTACATTGCGAAGTAAGTTGTCTTTAGTTTTTTATGAGCATTGATAGAGTATGGGATTTTTCAAACATGTTGAAATGGTAACAGAAGTCGTTGGATGATCAAGACATGTGCCCAGTTTTGTTTTAAAAAACAAAAATGAAATTGACTGAAGGTTGTCAGGGGCGGCATTGGAGGGAGGGGTGCTGACCCCCAAGTGTCTGTGTAAATTAAGGCACCGCCTAGCATGGGTTTTATCTTTTATATCCACTTACAAGAAAAATTCAACACCCCAAAACAAAGTAAACTTCGCTGAAACAGTGAAGTTTATATTTAGAGTCATCATGTATGGGTTTAAAGGTAAACGTAAATTTAATTTACCGCTGCTTTGTGAAACATTAACATAACCCTTTTGTAGAGCTTTTAAAGGCTGGTACCGTAACATTGCCCGATCGGGCTTATGACACAAAAAGTAATAGATTCTTTTTCTTGACAAAAAATGAAGATATTTCTTTCAAATTGGTCCATTTATTAAGCATTACATATAATGCTTATTAAGATAGAAAATAACTTTGTTGCCTTCCCAGTTTAGTTAAATTACCCCCCTTTTTCAAAATTTTTATGATGCAAAATTTTTTGAAGTCCAAAAATATTATGTTTTAATGCAAAGAGCTATAAAATAAATAGATTGGCAACTTGAAAGGCATATAGAGCAAATCTCGCCAACATCCCGTCGCCTCAGTCACAATCAAATGCATACTTTTTAGGTGCTCTAGTTTATACACCCAAAATTTTTAAAGTGCATGTTTTATATTCTGTCTTCAGCACTTCAGGAGTTACATATCACTACCCAGTTGCAGGTAAACTACTATCAGGTAGCTGATGTACATATAAAACGAACGCCATGCTGTCCAATAACAGAAAAAAGGCCAAAATTCAGCGTTATATTGTTCACCTTAAAAATGTGCTTTTTGTCTTTTCTTTTTAAATAAAACCTGAAACCAGCAAGACCTTTTGGTGCTGTTTGGTTTACAGGAAAATTCGTCTTCTTTCAGCTGCAAGTTATTTCAACTGTCTATGTTACCCACAACAGAAATTTTATGTACTGAAGACGACATGACCGTTTTGTTATAAATTTTGCCTTTTTGCTCTTCCTCATATCGATAATGTGATTTCATTATAAAAATAATTCTTTTTTTATGTCTTTTTTGGGCTCTGTGTGAACTTCAGTCTACCTTCTTCTGAAAATAATAGCATTCTTTTCAGGTGGAAGTTTCTTATCTCCTCAAATTTGACTCTGAACAACAATGATAAATCGCCAATTTTTTTGTCCTGTCCGTGACCCCTATTTTTTTTGGGGAAGATGCAATATTAGGTTTAAAATCACTGTTGGTATGAAAGCTGCTAGGATACTGTCTAAGTGATAAACATTAGACGGAATTAAGCGGGGTTATATAGATATAAATAGTTGTTAAATTTGCAAAATGTCTTGTCCGTAGACACATGTCTTGTCCGTAACATTAAAGAAACGAAGTTTTTTTGACAAATATCATTTATAAAATCATACTGGAGCTATTTATCAAGTTTCAAGGATCCCCACACTTAATGTTTTATACAAAATTAGAATAAATATATTTCTAATGAAACTTACTTCTTCCAAATGCAAAATGTTACCCATTTATTTTTGTGTGTACAATCTGAATCTGAGAAGTACAATGGATATAGAATATGTTTTAATCTTATACATGACTTAAAAATGTTAAAGCTATCAAAAAGGAATAATACATTTCTTTCTAACCCTCCCTTTGTTAGGGCAAAAACAAGGCAGCAGTGGAAGTGTCTACGGAAAAAGACATTGCACAAATACTATTCAATTATTTCGTTTCAATAAAAACCAGCACTGGACCTTAGAAATATATCAAGAGTTCTTTGAAATAAATCAAGAGATTCTGAAATGCAAAAAAACCCAATCTTTTACAAGTTAGTAGTAAAACAGAAGCAAAATCTTTTGACTTTAAATTTTGGTCATATTCTGTGGAGTATGGATCTTTGTTAGACATGGTGTGGCTGTCACTTTCAACTTAAACATTTTGTTATAATCCACTCAAGATGGCATATTTCTGTGCTCTTCAGGGCCAAGATATAATGGTGATTGGTTTTCAAGATTTCATTCTTTTTCATCTGCCTATCAACTTTTATTCTGTAACTGACTGAAATCACATAAAATTGAAGCAGTTTAAATCATCTTAAAAAAGAAATTACAAGCAATTTACTACGTGATTACCGTAGTCCCTTGCGCTTCCCCTTTCAAAAATGAGAGCTATTTAGATTTGTTTGTTTTTGGGGGGTTTTAAAGCCTTTTTCAAAAGAATTTCAGTTATGTAACTTAATAACAATTGTTAATTGATTCTGTACTGTACAAACATGTTCTCTGCAAGTAACTGCCAACTTCCCCCCAAAGCATCAGAGCAGAGGTCTAGAATTTTGAAATCTAGTTTGATTTACGATTTGAGTTACTAACATTTGTTCCAGTATTTTCCAAGAAAATTAAAATTAATATAGGTGATAACATGAAAAAAGAAGGGAAATGTGATAAAAAGATAGTTAAAAAACTTTTCTCGGTCGTACTATCTTATAATGGAAAAGGTCAATTTAAACAAAAATATTACTGGCTAGAAAAAGAGAATGTATCTTGGGAATTTTTAAAAAAAAAGCATAATATGTAAGTCATTAGCTGACTCAAAAAACTAAGTGATAAAAACTTATCACAGTGAACATTTAATTATTCTGTAAACAGGTTTTAAAAATTTTACAGGAATTTTATTTTGCATGGACTACTTAAAATATTAGTATGAGTTATGATCTCACAGAATAATTTTCATATGAGTATTTTACACATACCGCTATTTAAGCAGTCAGCAAGGGAGTTTGTTTCATTAGTTTTCCTTTAAGGGGCACATTGTAATCTTTTTAAGATGTTGTTCTGAGCTATAAGTTTAACAAGTTCTTCCTACTTGTTAATTTTCTACTTAATGAACTGTTTAGATGAACTCATAGAGTTCATCATGTTAAACTTTGTGTTTATACTTTTTACCATTTTGATTGAATATGGTTGATACAGCATGTAAATATATTTGCCTCAACAAATCTAGTCAGGTGGTTTCTTCCACCATCCAATTTCAGGGAAGATGTGGGGTTTATTTTGTTTAGTTGAGGTTAAAAAATTATTACAGATAAATAAACATAGTCTAAATGGTGTACATAACAGGCTGCAAGGTCAGTTCTTAAGCCCATTAAATGCATGAGCATTGATCAGAAACATTATTACTCTATCTGTCTTTTAGACAGAAATTAGGTCAATGTCTTGTCCGTAGACAAACCCAAACTGAAGGAGAATTTTAACAGCCTATTTCAGTGAGGATCCTTCCAAGTATCATTATTTTAGTATATAGTGAAATATGAAACAATTAGTCCTAATTTATGTAAGCGATAGCACAGAACTTGTCACTAATGACATTTTTATTTAGTCACAGTTGTTCAAATCCTTCAATTATTCCAAGACACATTCCAAAGACCGTCAATTTACTTCTTTTCATAAATTTGTTTGTTATTTACTTGTTCTTGATCATTTTAAAAAATAAAAAGTTCAACAGAACTAAAAGACTGTCTTCTAAAACCTATGTAGAAAGCACTTGGCGATGATGTCTTGTCGTAACTTTTTGGGTAAATTTCGGCTTTCATTTTTAAAATTGCGATATCTCTGCCAAACTAGTCGAAAACACAAAATGAGACCATTATTTAAAGAGAAATGACTGAAATTTAGAAAATAACATATTTGAGTTGAATAAATGCATTTCAAAAGGTATGCAAAAACTGAAGCAAGTAGTAAACAAAATTTATAAGGGAATTTTGAACTTCAAAAAAGATAATAAAATACAAATCTTTGTGTATTTTTTAGTTTTTGGGGTTTTTCTAAATTACTTTTATGTACCTTATCATGTGGAACAATTTTGTTGGGTCTTAAAGAGTATTTGAATAAAACAGCCTTTAAAAATAGTCATGTCTGTTTTATTTTTTCCCTGAAGATTCATCTTTTTATCGAAAAAAAAAATATTGTCGAACTATCAGACCCGCGACAATTACCATTGTTTTTGTAGAACCAAGATATATGGTAATTAACATTTCAAAATAAAAGAGTTTTACAAACTTTTATTTTTGACCCCAAGTGAAACAAAAAAATGCATTTGATTTGTGACTGAGGCGCGTGACAAAAAAACGAGATCTCGTTGCCGGAAGTGGCGCTTTCTCCACGCGCCATTTTGTATGCGAAAGCAATTATTCATCGGTAAAATAATTTAATCACCGTATGACCACTCTTCTTTGCGATGGCAAAAAAATTTCCTGTACTTCGTGTCTTAAGACCATTTCTCATTAAACTAATTCTGTTTTAGAAGCTAACATGTATTCTAAATGTAGTTTTAAAGGTACAAATTGTAACTGCATGCTCGCCGACGTTTGTTTTTAGTAAGATGACGCCGAATCACGCTCTGACACGAGCTCACGCGAGATTACAGCAAGTTGCCATTCTGTGTATTTTATACTTCTTTGTTTAATGCAATGTTTAAAACAGAAAAGGGTTCAATGGCTTTCTAGTGCTCCAAACTTGTGCGCCAATACCTTTATTCTATATATTTAGGGTAAGGCCTCACCGAATTAAAAAGTTGTTCATCGGATTTGCCGCTCGTATATTTCAGAAACACAAAAAAAATATTTTTTTTTTGTTTTGGCTTGCCTCGCCCCCTTGAAAAAAGTCGATCCAAAATTTTTGGTGCGCTACTTTTTACGGACGTAAAAGTGTATAATTTCTTATAATTCCGTCCCCAGATTGTTCTCAAATGGATTTTAATCAAAATAATAAATAACATACAAACTCCAAATCATAACACTTATATTTAGTTGGATTAAAGTTATTTCCCCTTTATGCAGTTACGCGCCATTCTTCAAATGTTTACCAAAATTACTTTCCCCCAAAAATCGATTTATTTCATTGAAATCTGGAAGAAGAAACATACTAATTTTGTTTGTAACATCAATTTAAATTATTTGGTAAGGATAATTTATTGATCATGTCACTTATCTGTTTTCTGTTTTTTCATGTCCAAATGACAGCATTTGCATCGAAAGTTGGTGGGGTAAGGAATTTACATTACGAGTTGTTTCGGACATTTTTGATTTTCAATTTTTCCAGTCGTTTAGTGGACTAATTTTTATGCACTTAATCTCCATTTCAGATTTTAATTGAACTTTGTTTCAACAAATTTAATATGTTAGAAAGTTTAAGTTAAAAAAATAGCTGTACATAAGACATCATGCTCGACTTCTCTGAATCAGACTTTGCCAGTAAAGGGGGCATAATAGTCAGAAGCTATTAAAGTACAGAGCAAATTGGTCATTATATAAAACTTAATTAAAAATATTCTATTTAAAAAAAGGGGGCATAACTCGTCTAG